>NW_025777664.1:0-212245 GCF_021130785.1 Homalodisca vitripennis | reverse complement strand
GTCTTCAAAAAACATGATAACGGACCGAATGTAAATGCCAATTGGCCCAGGGGCATTAGTTAAATTTTGCAGAAATGTACCTAATTGATGATTCATAATACTCACATAATATATACGTGTTGATAATAAACTTCTTTTAATCCAATGAATATTGAGTCATTTTTTCTTGGCTTTGCGGCATTCGCTTCACTGGCTGACGGTCTAATACTTTCGATCCACTTCATCTTCGAGAATTTTATACGATATCTACTCAATAGTTATTATTACTTCATCTTAAATCTGATAAGTGGGTTCTTCTCTTAAAAAGATTCCTGTCAAATTTAGTGTACCACAATTAACACACGACTGCTACTGAGTATCCTCGTGTAAAAGCGCATCACGTGACAAAGTGATGGCGGAGTGAGGTTGGTAATACCACGGTAAACTAGTTACTTCGTTATCACTGTGTTACTGGTTAAACTTGAGGTTTTTAAAATAGACTAACTTTATCCAGTTTTATTTCTAAACTTTTTAATTCAGTAAATTTCGACTTAGTATAACATTAGATCAAGGAATTAATTATTCGGTTATACCACAGGAGGTGAGAGATAATTTTCATTGTACACATAATCAAAGTGATTTTCTTTGAAGTTTATAGTGAAATTTCCTGTAATGAAGAGATAAAACACTATCTTAACTAGTTCAGATAGAGGTCAAAATTAGGAGGTTATCGAAAGGGATTTTAAAACATGAAATTATTTATTGTAACAACAGATTAGCTTACCACATTTAAAAGAAACCTTTAGATACGAAAATGTTTTATCGGCAACAGCTAACCATAGTCAATGGAGAGTAAAATGGGGGAACACACCGTAAATTCCACTTTAGAAGTCACAGTTATTAGTTTACATACCAGTCTCACTAAAGCGTTACCGTTCCATACACGTAGAGGTGTTTATTCTAAGCTTTAGAACTAATACCCTTTTGATGATTTTATTCCTATAGTTTAATATGCAAGATAAAACATTATGAAGACTTTTTTTATAGCAATAAATAAATAAATAAATTTCTTTATCTGCCGTAATAACAATTTTTACAAGATTGCATGGCACGCGTCAAGTCATGTAGGTATTTAAATAAAATAATATTATAATGTTTACAAAGTTATATGTAAAACTAAACAAATAAAGGGAAGCACTTAAAATTTTAATCCTCAAATAAAACAAAACTTAAATAGAGATAACATTATGGCTTATCATGTAGGCCTAGAGCCCGGCACCCCCCACTCAACGGTTTGTACCAACTAACCTCCCCAGTCCACGAACTCGCCCGACGGAGTAAAAGGCCCCTTGCACCAATAGGTTTCCTTAGCTTCCTCTTAAACAGTGGTTGCCCATTTTCAGCCTGTAAGGGTCAAGAGGCAACTTGTTGATAAGTTTTGGCCCCGACCTCAGATGGCAGGGATTCGAAAGCCCGGAGCCTGTGCTGCGCTGGTTCTTAATGCATCCCTCCCTCTAGTGTTGTAGTCATGGACGTTTCTGCCCCGCGTCACTTCACATTTGTAACGACAGTACAGGACAGTCTCGTACATGTAGAGGGATGGGAGCGTCAACAAATCGAGATTTTTGAAGTGCTCCCTGCAGGATTCTCTCATTCCTATTTTCGAGATGATTCGGATTTGCTTTCTTCTGCAGGACAAAGCACCTTTGGAAGTGGGTGTTTGCGCATCCTCCCCACAATGTTATGCCATAAGACATGTGTGTGGGTACACAAGGCCATAATAGGCCATTTTTAGAATAGGAATTGCACAAAAATTCTGCTAACTTTCTCCTCAGAGCAAAGATGCCCGAGGACATTTTGGCGCAGATTGCGTCTACATGATTGTCCCACGTTAGACTTTTTGTCAATGTGGATTCCTAAGAATTTAATGCTGTCCAGTTCTTCAATGAATGTGTCATTTAGCACAACTGATGGACCACAAATCATGGGACACTCTCCGCCCCGAGAAATAGATGAAATTGGATTTTGAATCATTTGTCTGCAGATTGACCCTAGATAAGAAACTGCAGACAAGAATTTTGCACTTACAAAACATTCCACTTCCAATGAGGCCCTGCATTTACTCTGAAAACAGAGAGTTGTGTCATCTGCGTACTGAATCATTTGGCCAGATGATATAGATGACCTGAGGTCATTAACATAAATTAAAAAAAGAGCTGGGCCGAGTATTGATCCCTGTGGGACCACCATATTTTACGACGGCGTTGTTTGATGAAACGCCATTTATATGGAACCTTTTTTGCAGGCGGGAACTCAGGTACGACTCAAGCCAGGAGAGTGGAGTACCTCGTATCCCACAGTCATGTAGTTTTGAAATGAGAGTCTGGTGGTCCACACAGTTCAAACGCCTTAGACAGGTCAAGAAATACGCTAAGCGTAGTTATTTGCCTGTCCACGCCCCTCACAACAATGTCGATCAGTTTCGTGACTGCATCAATTGTCGATATTCCCTTCCGGAAACCAAACTGTTCCTTACAGAGAATATCATGCACGTCCAGAAAGGAAAGCATTCTAATGAGAAATAACTGCTCAAATATTTTGCTGATTGTTGGAAGAATGGCAATGGGCCTATAATTGCTTGGAGATTTTGAATCACCTTTTTTGAAGAGTGGGAATGATTTTTGCATTTTTTAGGCCGTTTGGAAATTGCCCAGTTTGGAAAGAAAAATTAATCAATTCTGGCCAATGGTTTCAAGATTGTGTGGAAACACTGTTTAAGAAGCCACCCCGACACAACCCATAAACATCCCTAGAATGCTTGGCCTTTAAGTTCCTCCGGATCACCGCAAGCCACCTCGCCCTCTGTAACAGGTGTTAACATCATCAACGCTGCTGGGCTGCATGACCCCCTGCTGCTGTCAGAACTTGACAATGGCATATTACCACTCTTCACCGCCACATCTACAAAAAATTTGTTTAGGATGTCCGCAATCAAGAAGGGGTCTCTAATGGCATTTCCTTCAAATATCAGCTCTGAAGGAGAGACTAGGTTTCTGTGTTTACTTTGTTTGTTAATTATATGCCAAGCGGTTTTTGATGTATTATTAGAATGTCTCAGTTTTTTGTTTACATCATATGCCTTAGCTGCCTTAATTACTTTTGTGTAGATTTTTTTATAATGTTTAAAGAATGTTGGAAATGCTCATCTGTTGTTGTTCTTGAAACTTGGTAATATTCTTTTAACTTTGCCCTAGAGACTAATATTCCGGTAGTAATCCAACTACTTTGACAATTTTTATGTTTTTGAACAGTTTTTTTTCTGGTAGCTTACAGAAAAGCAGCAAATATTCTCAGGTCGAGTAGCTCGGGATACGACTGTCAGTGGCGGGAGAGAAGCAGGCGCAAAATCCGTCAAGGTGACCAGCTGCGCATCATGGTCCGAGATGGCTGTGACAATCAGGGACACCGCCACAGATGGCATGTTGGTGATGACGTTGTCAATTGCGGTGGCAGTGGTAGCTGTCACTCTAGTCGGCGAGTTTTACGGACCAATGCAGATCAAATGTTTTCACTGATAAAAATCCACAGCATCACAACTGTCCTCAGGGAAAGGAATCCTGGTGTTTTTTTTCAGCGAGCCATTGCTGAAAATCGATCACCTGAATCGCACAAAGATCGAATCAAAACCCCATTATCAGAAGCAACAGCAGCTAAAATGGTACCATTATATATAAGACTATCCTCAGAAGCTCTACTGACCAGATGTCTGCCAGGTAGAACTCAAAATGCTAATGAGGCATTGCATAATGTCATATGGTCTAAATGTTCGAAGAACGTGTACACCTCAAAAATAAAACTTGAAATAGGCCTATTTGAGGCCATTAGTGTCTATAATACAGGATATCTAAAGATGTGTTTCAATTATCAAGAAACATCTGGCATCAAATTAGGAAAGTTTAGTTCTTTGATTGCCAAAAGATTTGACAAATCCCGTCTTCGACTATCATCGGCCAGAAAAAAAAGAAAAAACATCGCCCTACAGGAAAAAAATTAAAGCAAGCTCAGATGGAAGAAGAGGAGAGAGGATTAAAGAAAAAGAAGGACAGATCTATGGAGCTGGAGAGTTCTGAGGCATGTAATTTATGTGTTTGTTTATCTTGTTCTAAAATAATGTTACTTTCCACTCTAAGCAAAATAAACATGGTTTCTTATGTAAAATGAAAAATTATTTTCAGTATACAGTAGGCCTATGGTAAGAAAGTGTTGTTGTTAATGATAATGGTAAGAAAATTATTGTTTATTGAATTAAATTTATATAGGTTAGTTTTATGTTTATTTTCTTCAGTTTGTTTCTTTAAAAAAACTAACAAAACTTTAAATGTCATTTTCCGAAAATCACGTTTTTACAGTGTTTTTGTGAAGAATAGATTTGAATAACTCAGGTAATACACAAGATATCAAGCTGAAATTTTTACTTCATGTTCTTGATTATATACAGTAACCTTTTGGGTATAATTAAGTGGTCTAGCATTAGTAGACTTTAAAATAAAAAATTGGTTTATAATGTGTGCTGATAAAATTTTTTTTTAAACTATTTTCAACCTGGTTCAAAACTAATATATGCATGGTATGGTCAAACAAATACCCGAAAAATTTAGATAGTATCCATGGCTACAAAATAACACAAATTTGAAGGTTGTTAGGTCAAATATTAGTCGAGTTATATCAATATTAAAAAAGTGTTACATTTTGCTGAATACAAAATTATAAAATGGTACGTATGGTATTTATACGTCCTTCCACCACTTAATGTGGGGTTTCTGAATCAATGTTAAAAAAATACTAAAACTCTTCTTTCATCAAAAACTAAAAAAAAGTCCAGAATCCCTTAAAGTCCCCAATTATTATAAACGATCTATTTTTATGAAAAAGAATTTGCAAAAGAAAACTCATTTGGTCCATGAAAACATCGAAATTACCATCAGGGGATCTGTAAAGGCCGATCAAAAAAATTTTGTTTTTTTTGCATTAAAAGTGAAATGGATGCCGCTTCAAAGTCCTTTTCAGAACAATTCACATTACATCCACTTTCATACTGAATTCCCTTTTTCACACACAAAAGAAATACCCCCACCTTTAAAATTACTTCGTGCAAAGTAATTACTCAGGTAATAGTTTTTCAAGTCGAAACTGGTGAATGTTGCATTCATTTAAGTGATGCTCAGTAATAACCATCACTTCGGGCATGACTTCGTCTGCCATCAAATTTAAACAGTCAATTTTATTTGTAGCGGCCTGAGAGTTTTTGGTGCAAAATTTTGAGTTTTGAATTTGTTGCATTTTGTTGCATTGTTTTGGCAGGGGGCGCCGAAGTCGAAAGTCTACGCCCTACTCTACAATGTTTTTTCTAAAACCTGGCTTACTGCTAAAAAATGTCTGTGGTCGGTTGGAAACTCGCTTACGCTCTCGGTGGACATCCGCCGGTCGCCGATCACAGAGTCTGGATCGCCGCTTCCCACGTCCCTGGCCGCCGCTGGTGGCGATGATTCAGGCTGATGTTTCTCGCTGGTCATCGTCCGCCTCAAGTTGTCGCTCTTCACCGCGACCGCGTAGGTGTCAAATGGAAGTGTGACAGGTTCTGGTTCTGGCCTCTCAACAGGTAGTGGCATCTCTCTTCCGAAGTTATTGTGTGGAACTCCATTCAGCTGAGTTAACTGCTGGTTCGCCGTTGCAGCGTTGCTGGAAGACTCGCACTGTTCTCGTCTCAAGCTCTCGATCGCCGACAGTAGTTTATAACAAAGAGCTGCCTTGCCTTGCCCATTGAGATGCTGGCCGTGTCTGGTAAAAAGACGCCGAAAAAATCTGGTGTCATCTACAACACACACATCTTCTTTTTCAAGTTTTAGCAGTTTATTGTTAGTTTGTTTTATTTCCTTGTTGATACGGCAGTTATAAGGTAAGTCGTGTCGGTGAAACAAATTAACCACAATGTAAGATTGATTTTGTTGTGATGTGACGTGTTTTTCAATCTTGTCTGCCAAATCAGAGTTCAATAAGTTGTTCTTTTCATCAACGATCCCCATGTCATTATTTCCAGCAATGATTACAATCGGATCTTTTCCCTCAACATCTTTTGTCATATCTGCGCTATTTTTAAAGCACATAGCCCATACGCGCTCCTGAATTTGCACAAGCAAAAAATGAGTCACGGTCTTTTATTTTTTTCTGGATAATCGACAACAGGCCTTTAGCATGGCTGTCACCGAAGATGTTAATGTTTAATCGGGTATTGCTTGTTGTTCCGGATGTCAGGCAATTCCGATGATTGAGTTTCTTCTCGTCGGTCTTCTTTTTATTGCCTCTCAGTTTCTTTCTTCGTTTGACAACTTTTCGATTCACTGTGCCAATATCTCTCCCACACGTCACTTCCGCCCCCCCCACAGCCCTCCTCCTCAAGGACAGAATAACTATTTCTTATGCTGAGGTTATCAGGATAAATTGGAAAACCAGAATTTCTGATCTGGCCATCTTCCATCGTACGTATTGTAGAAATCAACTTTTTTGTTTCATCCTGTAGTATTTCACATTTTTTACATGCAGATTGTTGAGTATATGCATCTTCTGTTTGAGTTGATTTTATGTGAGTTACCTCGATGTTTGTTTGAGTTTCCGCAAATTCCTTTTTTGTTTCGTATTTTTCTGTTTTTTTAGTTTCCTCTAACTGACGGGTGAGAATTGATTTTTATCTACTAAATTTGATTGTAGAATGGTTAGTTCTTTCACTCGAGCAACTAATTCATCTTTGCTTTTTAAATGAATGTCTTTTTACAATAAAAGTAGAATAAATTATAACCCACATAACATAGGTATCGTTTACTAATACTATACGAATATTCTTGGGGATAAGAAAGAAGTTGGTTAGTTTACCATTAGAAAAATACAAACTTCTTAATGAATGGAGTACCACTAGTAGTTGTATTTAAGCAATTCCCATTTATTATATAGGGAATAAGACCTGAGTATGTAAAAAAACTATATTTTCATTCCAATTTCTTATATAAACAGCACATAAAACGTTTACAAGCTATTTTATTCTTCATAATTTCTTATATGGTCTACAGCCTACTGCATTTTTAAAAAGCTGCACCTTTTGAGACGTGTAAGAATCGTATGAGTCATTTCAAGCTTAATTTATAGTGCATGATAATATTATTAAATATTGTATCTTGAATCTGATAAAAAACTTAATTACTTAAAAACATTAATTAGTAAATTATTAACATGATTATAGAAAACCTATTAAAAAACAATACAAACAATAGCCGACAGTAATTTAAGTTTGTAATGCAAAGGGGATTTATTTTAACTCTCCAACTTGAGGGCACTCACTGTCTTTAAAGTTAAATCTAAAACGGATCATAAGATTGAAGTATTCTTCAGTAAATTTCGCCATTGCTTGTCCGGTGACGTCAGTCGATAGCATGTGCGATGACCAGTCACAAGAGCCAAGGTCAAACAATTGATCTTGTCAGAGTTGACCTTCGCACTGACTGTTTTAAACCCACGGCCAGGTGTACGTCCTGCTCAGTAGAGCTCGACGCCCAGAAAACATCGTGGTCCTTGTCTTCGTTATAGGGTATCCAATGAAGTCACCTACGCGAGAAACATCGTGTACGGCGAACTTCTTCAGTAAACCAGATTTGACACTGGCATTAGGCTAGAGGGCCTGCCCAAAATAAAACCAGTCGTAGATGTAAATAAGTTTTCTGTAAATATGTAAATATATTGTCTTTGTGTTTGCCAGCCTCCCTGTGGCTAGACGTTTTACGTCATGGTTGTGTTTTACATCAATTGACAAACTAACGGGCAAACAACAGTTTTATCACCAATAAAGTAGTTATTAGCAACTACGGTTTTCTTTTCACTTCCAAATTGGGAAGCGAGCTACTAGAAGGCCTGAGGTGAGTTGTACTGTTATAAAATCAAATATACACAAACCGAGGTAGAGATTTTGTATCTAAGTGAAGTTACCTACTATAAAATACCTTTTAATTCCATATTCTCAGGAATACACAACTATCCCAAATAAAATGTTCACAATTATATTACGTTTACAAAAATTAATAACATTTATTATTTTTGTAAATATTGTCATAGATGGCGATAACAAAATCTTAATTGATGATTTTAACACAGTTAAATTTTAAAAGTTAAATTCTAAAACTAAAAAAATGTCCTCACATTTTATAATTATTAAAAGTTTTTAACTTAAAATATAAATCTCCCAATTGACTTAAAAATATTGATACGTTTCCATGAGGTCATTAGTAGCGATTTCATTTTGTTCCTGCAACTTGTTATGCCCAAAGTGTCTCTTAACGTTTTCGACTAGAAGTTTAGCTCAACCTCTCTACGAGGGACTTGGTAATACATGCTGTTTGTTTAAGTCATTTAGCAGCATTGTACATAGTAGGCCTAATCTGACATTACGTGATTCTTAACAAAATTTACAACTAAAAGAGGAGCACAGTTACAATTAATGTTTACTAAATAAACTATTTATTTTTTAAGTATCTGTTTATTCTTAACTAATAGGGAAAAAATAGGGACAGATTTTATATTAATAAGATAAAGAATTTTTGAAGGGCTACATAATTTTATAAAAATTTTACTTTAGTTTCCGAAAGTAAATGTTTAATAACTACGAGATATGTTACAACATTATGAAATAAAATTATTTGTACTACAATAGAAACGAAAAGGCGAAATTTAATTTCATTTGGAATATTTGTAATGGTAACTTCAGAGGTCTGGTGATAATTTCATTAACTAATTGGTTAAATCAAAAATTACAGACCATAATTTCTCTTCAAATATGTATAATTTCGATATTATTTTATTGAGTGTAAACAATTAAATGTAATTAAGTTATACATTTTATTCCTAATTCAAATAGCATTCAATAATTTCCAATTATTTTCAATACTGCACCACTATAAAATGCTTGAGTGATATCTCTCAGACGTATTTAACTAGATATTTCCCCAAGTAATCTTTACACTTTTTATCAGATATGTATGAACGGATATTATATAATTTGGACAATATAAGTAACTTAAAATGTAAACTGATTCTTTCTATACACTTAGAGTATTGAAAGGATTTAAAACCATAAATCTATGTTCTTTTTTTTAGCTCTCACAATATACAGAAATTATATGTTTATTAAAATAATTTTCCTCATTATTAAAATCCTGTTAATTTTAAACGCGTTATAAACTAAATAGAAATTGTCTCAATGTTTTTTTCTGCGATCGTTAATCCCTAAAACTAGGATTTAAACTACTTTGGATAAGGAGAATAGATAAAAAACTTTGAATTGCAATTGCATAAAGTAACTCATCCATAAGTCCGTATCTTGATCCTGGCCTTCGCCAATTTACTACTGGTGTAAATCTTCCAGGTCCTGTGTGTGAAACGACTTTGAACTTGAAATTGAGCTAAGAAAAGAGTCCAGGTCCTTACCAAGCTTTTGGATAAGTAAAGCTCTTGTTTATGATCGTTCTTCTCCATACTAGCGTGGTGTGAGTTCCAAGCCTTTTGTAATCAACATTTTTGAATTTGTCGAAAAAATTAAAATACCTCTCATGTGTTGTTTCTATGGAAATTAAAACAAAACATATTTATATATACTGTTGTGTTTGTTTCACCTGTATCTCTTCATTTTGGGTTTCCCGTTCACGTTTTTCTGTACATTGCTACACTAACATTAAACCGACCGTTGTTACCTGATCCACACTCATACATGCTATAGAGACAAACAAGTTTTGTTACTTGTCTTACAATATCGTGTACATGATAAATAACTATTGGTTAGGTAAAATATCTAGGGAAACTATTAGATATTTCTTGTTATTGCTAATTAGTATATCTGGTACTAAAATATCTCGATATTGTGCGGAGGGCTTTGACCATACCTGCACAGGACGTAAAGTCTTTCACCAAATACATTATCAATGTTTATTAAGAAACCACTTCCATTTAGACAAAGTTATGAGGTATTTTTAACATACCATCCTCAGGTAATCTTGATTCTCAGATGTATTAATAAAACTTTAATGATATTTAAAAAATTAAGAGGCAGTTACATATTTAACGTAGCATTTTGGAGTTATAACAAACTAGTAGCTCTCATTTTGAATGAATGAATGTGTGATTTACGTTTACACAGGCGAAGTTAATGTAAATCTAACTTCTTGTCTCAAATCTAACTCGGGAACATAATATGTAACTAGAAAAATTATATGTAAGTTCTGTCAGTATTATATACTTATATTGAATGCGATGAACCCTTTACTGTTTATACCTATCGACTACAAGGAGCTTTAATGACAATACCATATCTAGAGTAATTTCCCGTTCCAGATTTCAATCACTGACGCATGGTGTGGTATATGCGTGTAAAATGGTAAAATGATACATACACTAAGATTACTTTCCGATGGTTTTCCTTGCAGCGATGAAACTGAACAATTCGCACTGGGCAAACTGCTTTAACCGTATTAGTTCATTTTAGCTTCTGTCCATATGTTTTGTATGTCTCTCTCTGTCTTTATATATATCCGTCCAACTGTAACTATAACTATAGTCTCTCTGTCCTCGCCTAAAAACGAAGTGACGTACACCGCACGTATTGTCAGTATAATCGACCTTCAATTTTTTATTCACCTCTTTATTCTGTATGTTAAGACCTTCGCACAGGCCAGTGGCCCATGGGAATAGGAGTAACAATCCTTAAGAGGGAATGAGCCTTTCTTGCAATGTAAAATTTTCAGTGCTTGGCATATATTCTAATAACATAAAGATCCAGAGTAAAACATGTTGTCTACCAGAAGTTAAGAGCTCAGTGCGTTGCACTTGCTAGTGCACTGCGCCGCACGGCCTGGTAGCAAAAGCGTTAAAGTTGAATTTAATTTTTTTTTTTAGTATAAAACTGTAGTCTTTGAAATGCCTTTTTATAGTTTAATAGAGGATTATAAAACTTGAACATAGCTTTTATAATTGACAATTCAGTTGAAGTTACAGTGGCCAAGTAAAATATTATAAACATTTCAAACATCTCACAAACGTTACAAAATCACTATACCTCGTTAAAATTTTCCGTAAAATCAACAGAGAGTATTAGTTAATGGTTATTTCAATAATAATATAAATAGTCAAACAGGTCAAATATTATCAAAGGTAACACTACTCATTCATTATACGATGTATTATTTAATTTATTACGTATCTCATTTGTTTTGAAACCAAAAAGACAACATCAAAGGTCAAATTTTCGGCAAATGTACGCAAGGTTCAGTCGGCGTGTTTCATAAACAATAGAACGTCCATAACTGATAGTACTGTTCAGTATATTAACATAATAACAAACTATTAAAATCACACTACTAATTATTCCCAAATCCCGTCTTCATTTTGTTTGTCGTAAAACTCATTTTTTGAAGTAAATGATAAGAACTTTCTACATCTTTGGGAAATTTCAGTGGGAGAAACAAAATTTGTTTCTAGAATGTATTAGTATTAAAAGTTGTATATTTTAAACTAAATTTATCCTAATTTTTTATATTTTTAATACTTAATTGACTTTTAGGTAGAGTGATATGATGTAATAAATGTGAAAAAAATAATCGAAAATGTTTCCGTTCAAAAAACAGAAATGGAATGGTTTTCAAATGCAATTCTTACTTTATTACCATGTACTTTTTGCAGAAAAAACTATACATGATATGTTGCACTTTGTTAATTTATATGTAATTTGAAATACCAACTGTAATACAACTTTCAAGTTTATACTTCAAATCATATTCTCCAATTTTTATACTAATTTAACTTGCAATGAAGGAAGCCCTTCAGGCCAAAAATACGAATGTATTACATTGCATTATATCAGGGAAAATTACATGAGTAGATGTTAAAATACTGTATAAAACCATATTTTTACATAGAAACGCTTCATTGTCAATCTATGAGTTATGACTAAGCGCCATTGAAATCGATCCCTCAGTAGGCTGTGTTAAAAGTTTCTTTTCTTTATGGCTGCTTAAATATATGATTTTTCGGGGTAGTCCTACTGAGTATGGTGTAATTCAAGTTCACGCTACTATGTGTCCTACATTATTTGTGTATACATTATTGACATTTAAAACACTGCATATTCATGATAATGTATGACTTTTTGAAAATTTTAATATTATCAAGGGTATACCTTGACTGGACATTAAAAATAAATATCTTTTTCCTCATGGCAATTAAAAAATGGATGAAACAGAATGTTTTATCACTTAACGTTTCGAAAACTAAACTCATGCATATTTCCGTTATATAAAATACAGTTACTTAAACGATTTAAATATTCATATTTCTAATAATCATTATTACAATGACTATGCCTGTAATAAAATTGAGACGATGTCGTCATACAAATACTTGGGTGTTTTGTTTGATTTCCGAATGAAATGGATAGATCATATTATTTAAAAAAAAACTTATGCATATTGGAATTGTGAGTATTAAAAAAACCTATTATGTTAATGCGCAATGCCGTTTTTCATAATGAAATTCTAGCTTGGGTGGGGTAGTCGCTATATACTTTACATTTTAAAAAGTGTAGCTATTGTTTTAAATGTAGTATGAGGCTGGGATTCCGAAGGGTGGAATCCAACCCTCTGATTTATTGTTTTTAAAAAACTTGAATTTGAAATGAAGGAAAAAATTATTAAAGTAAATTATTATAAAAATTATTGATTCATATTTACAAACATTTTGGCAATTTTTTCTATAATCCCACATTCTCACAACGGAAGATATGCCAATAAAGTCGGAATTAAAACTTTTCAACAACACAGATCAATGGTTGCAACAAATAAATTTTAATCTAGGACATATTTTATATTGTAATTAATTTACTGATTTTAGAAATTTTAAAGGTAATTAACTCTTTCTCTCTTAAAGATTTTAAGAAAGAAGACAAGAAGTAGTTGATACTTTAACAGCAGTAAGGAGGCCGAGTCACTTATCTCTGTTGACTACAGAGGACATAGGCTGACTGAAAGGCAGGGCCGATTGCAGTATTGGCGGCCCCTGGAAAAATATAAATCGGCCGGGCCACCTGCCAGTGTGGCGGGACTGCCTGGGCCCCGGTAAAACTCTCCGAAAAACCCCAGCCTGAGTACGGTCCTATTGACGGGACAGAACCCTATACTCTCCATAATTGACATAGAAAATACATTTTCATTAAGGTTTTGTCCTTTTTTTGTATTTACTTTTAAATAATATTTCTAAAATATTAATAATCAACAGAATTACTTAAATCATATACATAATTTATTCTACTTTACTTTACTTAGAAGCCATTTAAGTCCATGCAGGCACTTTTCCCTCTAAGTATCTGATTACATAAAAAATTAAAGCTGATGATGAATGCTATATTAAATTGATTTTATTTTTAATATCTCTCTTTATTTTTATGTATGGTTTTATTCGTTAATTATTTTATTCTTGATATAGTATTATTATTATTATTTATTAAATTGTTTCTTGCTAACTATAAGAATTATTACATCGTGAGTTGTTATTTTTCTTTATTAGTATAAGATGTTTACTGCTCTTTGTCAATTATATATTTTTGTGGAAATATAAACTATTTTTTTATTTGACTTCCGAGTAGGGTATTACGTTTTTTCAGGCTATTTCTCACCGCAACCGTTAGTTGTAAGATTTATAATAGGTTTCCAGGTTCTTTGTTTATAATCCTGTGCCAAATTGCTTACTCATAGGATCTGTCACACAACAACTACCTGTACTGCTATATTATTATGATAATTACTGATGAAAAAATCGATCCGATATGTTCCCCAAACTGTACCAAATTATACACTTACAGATTGTCACGCTTTACAACTACCTGTACTGCTATATTTCTATGATGATGACTGAACGAAAAATTCGATCCAATATATTCCCCCTAACTGTACCACATTATACACTTACAGATTGTCACGCTTTACAACTACCTGCACTGCTACATCTCTATGATGGTTGCTGACGAAAAATTCGATCCGTTATATTCCTCAAACTGTACCAAATTCCATACTTACAGATTGTCCTCGCTTCACAACTACCTGCACTACTTCGTCTCTATGATGGTTACTGACTAAAAATTCGATCACTTATATTCCCTTAACTGTACCAAATTCCTTACTTACATATTGTCTCGTCCCACAATTACCTGCACTGCTATATCTCTATGAAGGTTGCTGACGAAAAAGTCGATCCGCTATATCCCCATAGCCAATAGTAGAGTCTAATAAGAAAGTGAGTGATTGAACTCTACGACACGAGAGAGATCTGGTGTAGGATTTAGTAACTATTTCATAAAATTAAAATTTATAAAATATATTTCATTTAAAAACCACTCTATACTACTTTTTTTTAAATATTTAATTAAAGCGATGTTACACGACACAGTCGATCACTGATATTATTATTCAGCTAGCATACACTAATTTTAATTAAATTTCAATATTTATTCCAAGATAATACGTCAGAAAGAAGGCGGTTTTGATGTAAGTAAGAAAATACTTCTCTTATATAAGTATTATTTCGTCATCCAAATATGTAAAAACAGGTTCAATTTCACCACGTTTCACGTTTGTATTTTATCTTATATTACAATACAATTCTCCCTGTATTTTTTGGGTACATAACGGATTATAAATAGCCTAAAATACAACATTTGCAGTTTTTAAACAAAGCTATGATAACCTTAATACATCTATAAATCAAATCAACGAAATAATTAAAACGTATTTCAATGTCGTTATTTAGTAATAGTGTTGTGACTAACTGTTCCGTTGTCCTGTCACTAAAACTAGGATTTATAAACTGCTTTTTTAGTGAGAGACCGAGGAGCAAGTGCTGTGATTTCTAAGAAAATATAAGTAACTCATCTGTAAGTTCTGGTCCTGGTCCTGGCCACAATGGATCCTAAAGGAGTTTACCGGCCGTACTCGAAATTGAACAACTTTTCATAATAAACTGATCTATAGAAAAATTACTGAACAAAATGTATCTTGTCGTTTCTATGGATATACATAATTTTATATATTGTACTGTTGAATAAGTTGCAAGTTTTTTCCTTATTTTCTTTCATCTTTAATTAATTGTGAAGGCACGTTTTTTCTTATGCCACGTCTCTTACTGAAATGCAAACAAAATTCCCCTAATGTGATTATATAGTCGTACCTTATATAGTTACAAATATTTAAAATATATAAAAATTTTCTTTCAAAACTCAATACAGTAACTTCAACAAAGTTACACCTGCAAAACATACATAGTTTGTAAAAAAATATATTATACAATTTTAGTCTGCAATGTAGTGTACTTTTTAAATTTACCCCAAGAATTATTTCTAATAATACTTCACGAATTTTTCAATAATATTATATAAAAAATTTGTAACAGATTGTTCCAAATTTTATTCAGAGGGATTATATTGCAGTTCTGAAACAAAATACAATAATTATAAAGCATATATCATTCAGGTTCAATTTGGAAATTGAAAACAACTTGACGTTTATATCATAAAAATATGAAATTTGTTTAGTTTTTACGTTCATGCGAATGTTATGGCGTTACTATTCTTATAGTTTGGAACCAGTGTAATCTACCGCTCGAGCTGCTAAGTATTTATAATTTTTACTTTGTTGAATATTCAAAATCTTTCAGCTGCTGTTGTGGCCAAATCTTATAGTACGGGTTAGCTAATTTTTAATGGATTAATACGGGAAAACCTTCTGCCTCAAATTCTTTGTATATTTAATGGAAAATTTTAATTTGCCTAAATGCCTCGTTTAAGAAGATAAAAAAACTATACATACATAGGACTGAGAAGCAAATTTCAATAAAACACGTCTATTTCCGATCTTTATAATAATCTATGACCTTGACCAAACCTTATTTCCAGAAGTACCTTACCATTCAATAGACCAGTGAAGCAAACAATTTCACTGTTTACGCAAAGGTTATTTAAAACGTAGTCTAGATGGGAGATACGAAACTAGTAGTCTATTAAATAATTGTGACATCGATTGGAAAATAGAATAAAGCCAAAAAAGAGAGACTCAAAAATATCGAGTAATCGTCAAAATGAGAAGAAAAAACGGGACGTATTTGCAATACAAGCATACAACTACATACTACAAAATAGTGCTTGAAACGCAAGAATCCAACGCTTAAAAAAATTATGGTTGCCTGTAAAGTCGGTTTTACGGGCGAAGATTTTACGTGACAACTTCTTTTTCTCGGTAGAATATTTATTGATATGAATATTATTAAATTGCACAATAGGAACAAGGAATTGAATTAAAATAAGAATTGCACAAATTTTAACTATAGAAATATATTTTGTTTACTAAAACATTGTACATAATTTGAAATTAATTAAAATTTGTTATTGTAAATGGTAAAGTTGAATAAAACATTTACTAAAATTGGAATTTGAAATTCTTGCTAAACACAGTTAAATTCTAACTCTGCGCGTGGTGATTGGTCGGTTTAGTTCGTTTGTTTGGTCGCACTGTTATGACAGGTTAGAGGTTATAATTTGTTATTTTAAATGTTTGACTAGCAATACGCGCTGTTTCTTCTCAATCGACTGAATTTACGATTGATTGCAGAGTGATTTAAACTAATAATTTACTTAACACTATCAACATTTGTCAATAGTATGACATAACCTATAAACTCAGTTTCTCAACTTTTGTGTCAATCTAACAATTAATCAATCAATCATAGTTTACGATAATGAAATATCAGTGTACAATTATTTACCTTTATTGTTGTAGTTGTTGTAAATGACGAATCTAAGCACTCCACATTTTCACGAATAAACATAGTTATCTGCTTTAATCCCGTGCGGCGGACCCACAGTTATCTGCTTTATCCCGTGCGGATTCCGTGCGGCGGACCCACTGGACGGGCATCGTAACGTTACCGGGCGTTACACTTTTTCATGAGTGACTCTGAGCCGCAACCTAATTTAAGACGTTGTCACATCAAAAAGTAATTAGGAAAGAAAGTAACTCATCATAAATAATGTAGCATCAAACTGTTGAAAAGATAGAAAGCTCTATTGCTGAAGGATTTTAAAATAATTTTTCTATTGTATGGATACTTCGTAGAAAGATATGGACAAATGAAATTATAATGGATTATGCATAATAATCCTGTTATTTAGCCTGTTCCCTTTCCTGTGTTGACCATTTAAAATAATGAGAAATAATATTGTTCCGTCTTTAATCGAGTTCCCATTTAAACTGAAATTATTGTTACTTTCTAGCTTCATGAAAAATTTTGCAACGTGTTTATGAGAGGTTAACACGCATACTATGTACCTTATGGACTAAACTATTATGAGACAACGAACAATCTGAGATAAGATGATAGAAGCTAAACATTACATGTCACTAATAATATTAACCCAAGAATTACATTTAACAATAATATAACGGGCATATTCCATTTTTTTTCCATACGTGTTGTTAAATAAACAACAACAAATCATCCGTTGTGAATTAGGTTGAGGAAGAAGAATTACAAAACTATTTACGACGTTAGGAAAGATTCATTTAAAATATTCCATACTACCGTGGTTTAGTTAAAAAAGCTCTCACTGGTGGATTAACAATTACCGAAGTGAAAATGTTTACCACGAATATGAAAGATATAACAAATCCGAGGCCGGAGATAATCTTGCATTTAAATAAATTGCAAAAAAAAAACTTTCAACTCTATTGCCTCAGGGAAGTTGTCTTGGTCCTGTTACTGTTTAACCTGTACACTTCTGACTTCCCAAAGTGTATTAAACACTGTACGGCTCATATGTAGGCTGATGACTGCCAGTTGCATTTGTCCTATGACCCTAGCTCAGTTCAGGTGGCTTTTGCCCATATAAACTCTGATCTCGAAAACATCAGTAAATGGTCTGTAGACAATGGGTTAAAGCTCAATGTAGGCAAGTGCACTGTCCTTCATACTATACCACACAACACAATACAGGCCTTGACAGACAGTGGTGTTGGGTTTGCTCTTGATGGGGAGTTTTTGACCTTGTGTGGCAGGATGACACAACGCTCGGCATTCATGCTTGATATCGATCTAACATTCTCTGAACACGTCACTTATGTCATACAACGTGCACTTGGCAGATTAAGAGGTCTATACAGATTCAGATCTCTACTGCCGGAATTTGCGAAGCTTCAGCTTATACAGTCGATGGTTTTATCCGTCATTTACTACTGCTATCCAGCCTATGGTAACAGCATCTCGTGGGGGACGTAGAACGTATACAGGGACTTCAAAACTCTGCTGTGCGTTTCATTTTCAACTTGAAACGTTTTGATCACGTGACCGCCTTTCGAGATGCTGCCAGCCTGCTACCAATGGAGTCCGCCTGCAGGATGTTGACTTGCTCATTGGTCCACAAGGTCCTATCACACCAGGTACCGCAGTACCTGTGCGAGCGGTTGTTGTTCCGGGAGGGGGTCTCGCAACGCAGTACCCGCCATGGCTACCTTCTTGACTTTCGAAAAGTCAGGCATGAAGTCGGGAGAAAAGTTTTTCGTGTTTCGGCCCTAAATTGTACAATGACCTCCCCCTTAGCCTTAAGCAATACAGTTGCAATTCTTTTAAATTAAAACTTAAGGCCTACATATGTGTTGATAAATAACGTAGTTAAGTTGTTTAGTGTATAAGTTTAGTATTTAGTATAATCCAACGTTGTTCCTTTTAGTTTTAATCACAAGTCTTTGTTTTTTTAATATTTAAGGCCATTAAATGACTTGAGTTGTTCTGCAAAACAGTGTATGTACTGAGAAATGCTTGTAAATAAAGGCATTTTGATTTGATTGATTGCTTCTAAAATATACTATTTGTAAATAATTATATTGCAGAATATGCACATATACTGGTTAAAAGATGGAAAGACCTTGATATACTGTACATGACAGGAAATAAATAAAAAAAATATATTTTACTTCATTTATTTTATATATCTATAATTAAGAATACTTATTACTTTATAATTTAGTTGCATACTTTTTAATTGATAAGTCAGACATCTTTTAAAATTAATATAAAAAATTAAATATAATTGAAATACAAAGATCACAAAGATCAAACTTACCTTGATATGTTTATAAAATAACTTTTTTTAAGTAATTATAATGTAAAAACAAATTGAGGTAAATTTAGTAATCACAATTTCTTAAAAATATCAAGCTCAACCCATTTACTAAGCTTTCTACTATAGAAAAATCACTATTCCTATTATTTTTACACAGCAACAGCGTTACATGTATTACACATTCATGTAAATTAATGCTGTTCCAATATCATTGTGGTTTTGCAGTTAATTGATGTTACTCTTTAATTGTATTAAGTAACTGTAAGTTGAGATAATTATCATATTTTATGTTATGTTTTGTAGCTAAAATCAAAATAAAACAAATTAGTTGCAATAATAAATTGCATTTAGTCTAGTTTATTACAGGTAAATGCCATATACAGTATTTATCCATATTTATATGAATTAAGACAAACCGTTGGCGGAGCCACATTCAAACACAGACAAGTAAACTAAACCACCAATCATGAATGAATGAACGAATAGACACGCAATTGCTGTACGTGCTGTAGTAGATATGATATAAATTAAGTGTAATAAATTTGCCCTGTTGAACGTTTCATGGGAAATGCTTTTAAAATGTAAACTTTTACATTAAAATGTAAACTTTTAATGTAAAATGTAAACTTCCATATTTTAAATAATTATGTCTATTTAATTATAATTATTTATAGGTTCTAAACTCAGATTATAAAACTCATACTTTACACTAAATATTTACATTTATTTACAATAAGCCAACGTTTTATTTATAAATTTAGCGTCAACTCTTTATTGAGGGACTTTTTAATGTCTGCCGCTTATCACGTAATTGTATATATTTAACTGCCATTATGAGACTTTTTGACTACCTGACTTCTAAATGAAGTAAATATATTTAACCTGTTGAAGAGTAGCTGAAAGTGGTTACAAAAGAGTACTGACGGTTATAGCAGTTTGATTCCATAATAGTAATGTCAGTTTTAACCGTCCACCACAGGCTTGTTTAAGTTATCAATATTACGGCCGTTTACATTCTGTAGTGGCGTTCCTTCGTACTATTTTGAATGGAAACGTTCAACGTAATTATTGCTATGAGGTGCTGGCTCCTAGCGACATTATGTAAACTCACAGCTTTGTCGCCTAATTTTTCAGAAACTTGTTCGCTAACTCATTTCTTGGACATTATTAGGTACTGGATCGGAGTGAATATGACCGTTTTGTGAATACTGTTGTAAAATGAGTGGTTATCTGGACTAACATAATCGTATTCAGGTAAATGCAATTAGACAACCTTTTATATGAGTTAAAATAAAAGAAAAAAACTGCTGATGAATGCACTAAATTTGAATTTGCGTGTTAAAAAATTATTTAGCTTTATACAAACTATTATGAAAGTCAGTTTTAAACGCTTAAATTGTAAAGTAACGTACTATTTTGGTCTTCTAAATTATTTAAAGACATTTTGAATGAACACAACTATTAAGTGTTCTTTACTCCCTGGAGTCCAGTGATAATCTTACCTATTCTATTAGACCCTAAGTAGGTTGTTGGTTATAGCTTGTACTAAAACTTTATTTTAGCTTGTAATATTTCACTCTTCTATAATCTAAAATTACGTATAGGATAAATTAATTAGGACTAATATTGATCCTGAAGTGTTTGTCGAGTAGCTGCATTAATAAATTAAAACATCAACAGAAGAACTTATTATTTTAAAATATACATTTACAGATATAGATATGTATTTAGGTATAGAGTAAATACATAACAAGAATTCTTTTAATTTTTCAAAGTAAATGAATCAGGATACATTTTCACAGAAAATAATAAAAGTTTCTTGGAAAAACTAGATCTTAGGAAGACAACGTATTGTTAAGTTCTCTAATATACATGCTTAAAACTGTTCTTACTTTCATAACAATGTGAAAAAAACATTTCATTTAGTATAAGGGAGATGTAACATTAATATTCAATATAGTTATTTTAGTTTTTGTTTGAAGCAATAGTGAACAATACCAAGACGTTTTAGTAGCCTTCAGCTTTATAAAAAAATTTAAAGGTCTTAAATCTATTATTTTAGTCAATTGGTGAATTTTTTACCTACAATTTAAAGTAAATACCCTTAGATCTGAATAATTATAATTCCTGAAGTGGAAAAATATTGAACTTATTGCACAAAAAGTAAAATTCTGCACCCAATGATCCTTAAATGGTTCTTTCACTGACATTTCACCCCAAATAGTGGGTTTAACTTTTATAAATTATTAGTAGGACTTTAAGATCCACAAATGTCTGTAATAACATTTTAGTTATTTAGTTTTGGGTATAGAGTCTGGAAAAAGTTAAATAAAACTTACAGTAAGGTGTCAATTAGATTCCAGACATTTTAATAAGTTTCTTGGTAAAAAGGATATTAAATTTACCTATTGTTTATTGCTCAAAAGTTCTTTTGGAATTTAAACCTTGCTGAGAATGGTTTTCATTATTAAATAACAAAAACTAGAGCGGTTTTATAGGTTAAGGGAGATTTTGTAAAATATATAGTCAGGACGGTCATTTTATTAAACTCAATTGCTTCAAGGAATTAAAACTATCAAGGAAAGGTTTAAAAATAATAATCACTTATTCTGCCCATTAATAAGTGGCTTTTATTCTGATGTGATTAAAGTGTTAGTCTCAGAACTAAAAGAAGTAATAGGCGACGTATAATATATAATAAATGAATGAAAAGTATAACTCGCTGGAAAATTTTAACATTTATTGATACTGGTAAGAAATTCACGTTATAAAGAAGCTGTGTACTGGAGTCTATCTGGTAATGCTGTACTTTACGAGGCTGTCATTTCAATTTAGACGTTCAGCAGACGCATTTGTATACGAATGATTTATTCTAGTTTACCACGACACAGAAGTTCACTTATTATTAGAAATAGAAAGAATACCATTAGAAGATGGGAATAATATCTAATTACGAATTTTTATTACTGCATCAATTTAATTTGCAATGTCTTATCTCTTGTACTGTGAATGCGTACTCTGGTGAATGTTTACGTAACTAAAGGAATGAGTTAGGAATTTTAGACTATAAACTTCTTTAAAATGATTTGGAACCGTATTTAAAATTATTGAGTTTTAAACATTAAACGTGGTGTAGTTGTGTATTTATAATTGTTAGACAGGTAATGTACAATAATTTAAACTATACTTAATATTTAGCCTAACAAAAGAAATCGAAAAAGTTGCACGAAGACGTATTTTGGTACATTCTTCTCATAAAATATGAAATATTGGTCATCAACTATGGAAAGCAGTTCAAATCTGGTGTGACGCTCAGAATTTGGAAAATGATTGAACCCGATTCTCCCTGCACACTTAGGGTACAGAGAGGATTAAAACAGCCCAAACACAAGTTTAGTAGCTTTCTATAAAGAAAATCCGTGAAAGTCCTTGAAAAATAAAAGTAATTTAACGAAATAATACATTATATTTGAAAATTATATTTGATTTGGAATCTGGTCTTTGTTTTATATGAACTGTTCATGTGTTTTGTATTATATTTAATAGTCACTAAAACTAAAACGTAAATTGTGTTGGGTATCAAAAGTCATTATTAGGAAAAATTGTAATTTTACTCAATAATAGAAGTAAACTCATCCTTGTAAGTCCTGGTCTTTGTCTAGCTACTGACCATCACATTGTACTGGCATGTGGTGATTTTCTAACGTGCTGCAAGTTGTACGATTATGAAAATGCTGACACATACTCGTAATACTATTTATTGATCAAAAGCATTAAAATATCAGACCTTTGTTGTTTCTATGGATATGAAATAATGTTACAGTGGAAACTGTTAATTATATTTCATATGGGTGTCTTATTCTTTTATATTTTGGCGTCTTTTTATGTCAAGGATACTACTAAAAAGAAATTATTATTTTCTAATTGTCTGATCTCCCATAAACATACATCATATATAGAAACCATATATGTCATAAGTTATTTACTATGATATAATTTCATCATATCTTCCATCTCCTGAGTGTTGAACGGCTTTGAAAATTAAACTGAACAATTAAAAAGGTTGTTATTAAGCTTTTGGCTACTTGTTCCTGGTCGTGCTTCTCAAATCCATGTGGTGTGAGAGTTGTAAATAAAACTATTGAATTCATCGAAAACTTTGTAGTAACTGCCTTTTGTTATTTCCATAGATATTAAACATTATTAATATGTGCTCTCTTGTGTATTATTCACCTGTTTCTTTTTATTTTGGTTTTACATCCACTTGCTTGGTTACCCGATGAATATTATTATAATTTATTTCATAATACTATAGAGGCAAACATGATTTGTTACCTGTCTTAGATTAATTTCTATGTGGTGAAATTATCATAGTTTAGATCCAATATTCAGGCAAAATATTCGACATGTCATGTTATTGTTTGTTAGTATAGCTGGAACTGAAAACATTTCATGGATTTGATTAAAGTTCTCTCCTTTAGTTTGACTTTTTATCATTTTATTATTGTTAGCATTATGTTTAATATAAAAAGATAAACTATGACACATGTTTAAATATAGATGCGGTATTGTTTAGTATAACAATAACAATGTTATAGAAGTTTACAAATAAAGAGCTGTTCTAAACTCGATTTTGGGCTTGAAGAGACATTTGATAATATCTGCATTGGGCGTAAAGGCTTTCACGACAATTATACCCTCTATTAAGAAAAAGTAGTATAAATATATAACGTTTAGCTACACTTGACTCTCATATATATTAATGTTTTATGTAATAAAAATTTAAGGGTCTTTACCGAATTAAGGTAGTCATAAATTTATTGTAACATTTGGTATATATTACTTTTAAGTACTATACATAAAACTAATCGATTCACAAATTCTTCTTTAGTTTGAAGAATACCAGTAACAGCTATAAAATGTTTGTAATAATTTAAAATTATTAATACTATTGCTTTTATGATTAAATACTCTATGCTTTTATTCATGTAGTCAATCGTTTTGTATGCATCTACCGGAGAGCTGAACCAATATGTATATCCGAATTAAAAGGCATTGGGTCCTTGTGTAGATAGAAAAAGATAGAAATCAAAAACATTCATACTCATAACACACGCCATTATCTAGAAAGCTAACTCCACTGATGAGATTAGCGTATTCCAGATTACATTTTGAGAATCCAACAAAAGCGTGTATATTATAGAAGTTTACATGTCAATCACACATTACACTTGGCTCTGGACACAATTTCCTATTGAATAACAAATACTTCATAGATATATTTTTTCAAGCGCTTAATAAACCACTCCTAAATTTCATGATTGGCACTGGAAGATATTCCATTCTCCTAATCCACTTTAAAATGTCGATACTACGTTCAAATAGTAAAACTTTTAGATCCTGAAGTTGAAGAGTGACACTATGTAATTGTATAAGTAAAAGTGGAACACCCCACAGTTTACTCTGTAACAATCTATAATATACGTATAAATAGTTACAATAAGTTCAGTAATACAAGTATCTTAGCACAGAGTGAATAAATACCAAATCCGTCGTCATTAGTGAAAACACTCATATGATGGAACCATAAATATTGTAATAGGAAGTATCCATGATTATAATAAGTATTATTTAATTAGGTGTTTCTTGCTAAAATGTTCAAAAGCTAAACCACAACTGTAACTAGATTTTATTTAAGAATTAGCGAATGAAGGAGAGTTTCTTGTTTGAAAGAATTATATATCGCATGGCATAGAAAAAGTTTTCATACTTTTACGATTGATAAAATCTATAAAGTTTCCATAGTGTTACGATTTATACAATCTATATAAATACACGGCGTGAGATTCATACTAAAAGTATTATTTATAACTTCAGCTAATGTAATCCCCTTCAAGTCTACGGTATTTTCGATATCGTAGTAGCGTTTCCATTTTTACCTGATCAAGAAAATGTAGTATATAAATAAGCTAAAAAGGCAACATTGGTCAACAATTGACTACTTCCGGTAATTGTAATTTCCTTCAAGTCTGAGATACGAAACACAGTTCATATTAAACCTATGTGGTCATCTTTCTGGTACAACGAGAAGTTGAATTACTAACATATAATGTGAGTAAAATTTTGTCTTAGTGGAAAATTGTGAAGTTTAAATAATAAAATAAAATTCTTCCAGTGTTGCAACCAAAATGCATCCTCAATTTGTGTTTGATATTTAATAAAAACCTTTACTCTTTAAGACATGAGGAATATGTGAGCCAAATTTCAACTGCCTGGGATTCGTGAATTTTGAAAATTATTGATGAGTGAGTGAGGCCTACAATACTCTTTCGGATTGCAGCTTAAGTGTCAATGTACAGCCAAAATAAGAAACAATGAGTAAATGTGGGTTTTACATAATGCATGTGTAGCATCCTACTAAATGTGTTTTATCAAAATATTTCAACTGAAAATAATTGTTAAATTTATAAGAGCGTATTATTAGCTTGTAACTCGGCAGATTTATTTCCAACCAATTTTAAGTTTGTTCCTGAACGGGAACATATGTATTATATTGTAAGGTGAGGCAGACTTTTTTAAATGTTTTGTTTCTTTTCATATTAAGTAATGGACATTGCTAACTATATAAAGCTAATATTTTAGTGAAGTAATGCTTACAAAGCTTTTGGTTGGTTTTATATTTCGCTATCTATTGTATACAAAAAAGACTGCTGAAATATTCCTAAGCAATAAATGACTATCAATAACTGCATTTTTTCATGAGAAACCCCATCAGCTCTCTCCCCTTAATTACTCACTCAGTCTGACATTACACAGAGTAATGTTTCATCACTTTAACCCAATTAACCGACTCAGTTTACTCGCCGACTCAAGTAATTACGCAAAACATTTTTCGAAGATTAGAGCAATGAGTAATTTATATTGTAAAATTTTACATTAAACTCAATAATAATTTTTATTTGTTATGTACTCCAAGAGCATTTTCAAGTATTAGTTGGTCTTAATGTACTTTGGTGTATCCTTAGCAATCACAAACAAAAATACTAGAAATAACACAACCTAAAATTATTGAAATATGTTCAATAGTATTCTCGTTAACGATTAATTATATTTGGGCATGAAACAGTGTTATGTTATTACATATAGTTTAAATGAAATTCAAAGAGTAAAATGGGATATAATAAGTTGTTTCTATAACTGTATCACTTAAATTATTAATTTTTAATCTCTTTTAAATTGGAAGAGAGCTGTAGAGGTAATCTCAGTAACTAATTAGATAAATTAAATATGATAGACTACATCTCTCTACAAATCTGGAGAATATTCTTAGTTTGAAGGTTATTTTTTTAGTTCTTTATTTATTAGGTTAGTTCTTTACCTGAAGAAGAGATCAGATTGCAGATCTCGAAACGTAGTGTTACTGATTTCTTGTTTCACTGAACGATGGCAAATGTCCGGAAAAATCCTGGAGAATATTTTTATTTAATTATTGAGTTTAAAGTAGTTAACCCAAAAATGTTTTATATTTTAATCCTAATTAAGATAGCATTCTCTAATTTTAACTTATTTTAAATATGTACCCTACTATAAAATGCTTGAAAGTCTCTTTAGAAGAATTAAAAGTAAATAATTCTCTTAGTAATCTTTATACTTTTTAAATATATGTATGAATGGTTCTTAAAAGAAAAATTGCAGTTAAATGTAGTACATTGTAAACGGATTCTTTTTGTACGCTTAGAGTACTGAAAGAATTAAAAACCCTAAATCACACGTTCTTATATTTTTTAAAAAAAGTTATACATATATAATTAACTGTTCTAGAAACAAATAATAAACGTATTGTAAAATGTCTTAAAAACTAAGGAAATCCTTTCAATTTCTAAAAATTTTTTATTACACTGGTACACTTTTACCGTTTTTGATGTGATTAATAATCGCAAATACTTGGATATAAATTGCTTTTGGTAAGACGAATACTGAGAGCATAAACTTTGATTTATAAATAATTAAGTAACTCATCTCTAAGTCCTTGTGCTGATCCTGGTCTTTTCAATCGCACTCTTGGTGTAGATTTTCCACATCCTGTGTGTTGAACAACTTTGAACATGAAGCTGATTTATGAAAAGTCCTGGCCCTTGTCAAGCTTATCATCGCAACTTGTTCTTGATCATGCTTCCCCAACACAACATGGTAAGAAATCATCGACTTTTGTAAACAAAACTTATTAATTAATCAAAAACATTGAATACCTGTCCTTTGTGGTTTCCATGGATTTAAAAATATATAGACAGCCGTGTATGTTTAAATTATGAAATGTTATTTTAGCTTTTACCTTCATTTGCCTGTTTACGTTACGACTAATAACACAAAATTAGGTAGATTTTTGTTATCTACTCGTAATTATTCATGCACATACATTCAAAATACAAACATAATACGATCATGTTTACTATCCAAGACTATGGTTGATGCGATAAATTATTATTGCTTTGATATAATATCAACAGACACTATTCGATGACCTTTTATTGTTAATTAGTATATCTGTAACTAAAAAACCTCGTAGATTTCACTAAAGTTTTCGCTTTGATGTATATAATTCAAGTAGTCTACACTGCAGTGCTCTTAAACTGCAATTGTATAGTTATTTGGTAAACAAGTTACCATGTTATTAAAAAAACCATAAATAATTACAAAAATCGGTGAAAAGTTGAAGAATAAATATAATTTCAAATACTTTTTAAATAGTCTGAGGTGATTTGCCTTCAATTATTAACTCGTGTATACCATTGACAGCATGCGAAACATGTTCATACAAAATATGAAGTTATTAAACCTCTGCCATAACACTAGTAGGGTTGTTGCACTGGCTTAATGGACTATTAATAATTATTGTATAGTTGACATTGATTACCCACCTGTACTTTAACACATTATCACTTTAGTATTATTATGCAAGTTACAAAAGTGAAATGTTATATTTTTAAAATAAAAAATATAAAATGTGACACATATAAATATACATGTGGTATTTCTTAAATAAATGACCATACTAGAGAAGGATTAAATATAAGGAGCTGTTATATACTATATGTTTGGCTTAAAAAGGGTTTGACCATATCCGCAAAGTACAATAAATGTTTTCACTAAATATATTCTCTCTTTTTATTTAGAAACTACTTCCATTAATAAAATGCTTTGAAATATTTTTAAGTAAACAGTATTCAGCCACTTTACTCTCATATAAAGCGTTGTTTTTTATATAATAAAAAAATGTATATTTTTTTCGAACTAAGATGGAGTCACAGATGTACTATAACATTTTCAACCTATTACTTTTTTTAAATAAAGACATAAACCTAACCAATTCACAAATGTTATATTCCACACATTCCATAACATGGTGGATCTTGTTAAAAGGTATGAAATACTGTTTTTTACTAATACTATTCATTTATTCATACCTTAGTAATCAATTGTTTTTAATACACAATTCTAAGAGCTGACTTAGTATAACTTATTGATTTTTTTTTTTTATAAAAGTCCATATGTAGATAGACAAAGATATTCATACAAATATTGATACTCACAATACACACTATTAACCAAAGAATTCAATTCCTTAGTTACGATTAGAGTATTTCAGATGTTTTTTAAATTCACACTTTAAGCAATTTATAGATTTGTATTTTTGCAATGGTTAATTAAACACTCAAAAAATATAAATAATGGAGACTGGAACATATTCCTGACTCGAAAATAACTAGATTACTTATAAAAAGTAATGTTTCAGGATCCTTAAGCGGAAGAGTGAAACTATGTATATACTACGTACTACATTATGAGTATATAATGTAACACACACATTTCTCTATAAAATTATATAGTATACACGATAATAGATGTAATAATTCAATGTTAAAAATACTAACTAGTATTGCTAGAGTCAATAACCGAACTATGTAATATTTTCCGCTTTAGATCTGACAAAGAAAGAGACCACAGCTTCATAACCTGTGTGTGACCAGGCACAGTGTTTCTCAGTACCAGTGACCTTAGACTCTTCTACTTATTCTGTATAATAAGACCCCCGAACAAGCCAGAAGCCCACGAGGATGGGCGTGGAGAGATCTGCCTCTAGAGAGGATCTGCCAAGCCTTAAGAGAGGATCTGCCTCTACTATGTTATAACAATACTAGCTGTTACCCGCGGCTTCGCACGAAATCTTTAGAACCGAAGTTCTTATATTACTTAGTAAAAGCAATTATGCGCGATTAGCCGTGGGTAACAGCTAGTTCGTCAATAAATTTGTAGTATTTTATAACGAAGACTCTTGATTTTCAATAAAATACCAATTACAACCAGATACCCAGTTACCCACGGCTTCGCACGCGATTTCCTACAGAAAAATTGGGACATAGAAGGCATATTTCTTTCGAACGTCGTTATTACCCTTCTGAGATAAATGATACTCACTGAAAGATACTCCAAGTTCATGATCTATATAAGATTTAAATTTTAAAACAGTCTCAATATGCACCTGTGAAATAACTGGAATTATTCTCAAATATTCTATGATTTTTTTATAGAATTGAACTATAATTGACCATCGTGGACAGGAGTCAAAAAGTCGGAATTCATTAGCACACATACGATGTAATAAATGATGGCGCTCAATGTAATTTTGAAACGAAAATAGGCATATTTTAGGTACATATTATTACAGTCTAATGAATATGAGCTTCAGATGTTAAGCGAAATTGCGTATGGTTTTTATTTTAGGCTTTGCGAGTGTATCACTTCTGGATCGAATTAGTTATATCTCCGACGCCATGATTGAGCTTGCTTTGTTGTCTCAATTGAGAGAATATGTACGCAAGGAGTTCTGAGAACCATACTTCTGTCAAAAAAAAAACAAAAAAAAAAACAACTAAGGTTGGTTTTTATAACACTCTTTATATTTGTAGCCAACGTAAGATAGTAATTTTAATATCTGCATTGCTCTTCTGATCAAGTACGAGCATGGTTTATATTAGATAAATATTGCAGTTAAAGGTGAATTTTTACGTAAAATTTTAATTGTATAATCTGGATAGTAAAGCTTATGCTTAACAGTGATTGCAGAAACAGTTGAAACAAAATTTGCTGTTTCTCTTAAGCTTACTCTATGCTTTCAAACTATAAATGTAAAGAAATTTAAAATGGTAATTAAATTATATAAACATATATTTATTTTCTCGCATTATATAAGGTTACACAGAACAGCTGATTAAATTTGAAAAGGCTCTTTCACTTAATAACATATGTTTGCTGCAATGCATTTCTTACGGGTATTTCCGTAACTTTTAGAGTCCAGTGGGGCGGAATCCTAAATCGGGAACGGGATAAAAAGTATCCTATATCCTTCTCCCAGTTCGTAGCTACCTCCCTACCAATTTTCAGCCAAATCGGTTCAGCCGTTCTTGAGTTATAAATAGTGTAACTAACACGACTTTCTTTTATATATATGGACTAGCTGTTACCCACGGCTTCGCACGCGATTTTCTACAGAAAAATTGGGACGTAGGAGAGCATATTTCTTTTAAACGTCGTTATTACCCTTCTGAGATAAATTATAGTCACTGACAGATACTCCAAGCTCATGATCTATTTAAGATTTAAATTTTAAAACAGTCTCAATATGCACCTGTGAAATAACTGGAATTTTTCTCCTATATTCTATGATTTTTTATAGAATTGAACTATAATTGACCATCGTGGACAGGAGTCAAAAAGTCGGAATTCATTAGCGCGGAATTCAATGTAATAAATGATGGCGCTCAATGTAATTTTGAAACGAAAATAGGCATATCTTAGGTACATATTATTACAGTCTAATGATTATGAGCTTCAGATGTTAAGCGAAATTGCGTTTGGTTTTTATTTTAGGCTTTGCGCGTGTATCACTTCTGGATTAAATTAGTTATATCTCCGATGCCATGATTGAGCTTGCTTTGTTGTCTCGATCGAGAGAATATGTAAACGGAGTTTTGAGAACCATACTTCTGTCAAAAAAAAAACAACTAAGGTTGGTTTTATAACGTTCTTTATATTTGTAGCCTACGTAAGATAGTAATTTTGATATCTGCATTCCTCTTCTGATCAAGCATGAGCATGGTTTATATTAGATAAATACTGCAGTTAAAGGTGAAATTTTACGTCAAATTTGAATTGTATTATCTGGATAGTAAAGTCTATGTTTAATAGTGATTGCAGAAACAGTTGGAACAAAATTTGCTGTTTCTCTTAAGCTTACTCTATGCTTTCAAACTATAAGTGTAAAGAAATTTAAAATAGTAATTAAATTATATTATAAACATATAAATTTCTTTTGTCGCATTATATATGTTTACAAAGAACAGCTGATTAAATTTGAAAAGGCTCTTTCACTTAATAACATGTGTTTGCTGCAATGCATTTCTTACGGGTATTTCCGTAACTTTTAGAGACCAGTGAGGCGCAATCCTGAATCGGGAACGGAATAGAAAGTATCCTATGTCCTTTTCCCAGTCCTTAGCTACCTCCCTACCAATTTTCAGCCAAATCGGTTCAGCCGTTCTTGAGTTATAAATAGTGTAACTAACACGACTTTCTTTTATAGATATAGATTTAAATGCGCGGCATGTGTTACAACAATGTAATCATACAGAGTTAAATATTTTGGCTACTATAGGTACTTAATTGTACGCAGCGCCTCACCGCCTGGTTGTCAAAGTCTTCAAAGTTGACTTTTATCTCGTCGTATGTAACACAGTATGTATTATAGTATTAGTTGAATAAAGGATTATTAAATGTGGAAATGGCTTTTGTGATTATCAATGGACTTGACATTAGAATGGACATAGTCAGTTCTTAAACCATATAAATTATAAACATTAACTGAATACTCTATATAAACATTATCCTCATAAATATTATTCCTAACATCAACAACGGAGACTATAAATTGACAATGTTGTTTCAATAACTACATTAAATTTTCAAAACAGTATAGACTAAATTAAACGAGTGCTATGTTTAAGTCCTTTTACAAATATAAGTGATTTCATGTTTGTCAAACATACGTGATTAAGATTCTAATTTGTTAAAACCCATAGCGAACATTGAAGGCTAAATTTCAAATGAATAAATCTAATCGACATGGTATATTTTTACTCTGAGTGCAATAATAAAAAATGTTCTATCTGTCATAAGCTCGAAAGGCAGCAAGAATATATTTACATTAAAAATATTTCCTCTAATACCAATACCTCAGTTGTGACTAATATTTTTTAATTGAATTCCCAAAAAAATCAATTACATTTGTAATATTGTAATACCTAGAGCTCTTCATAGCAGAAATCTATTCAACACAATTAAAGCCTAAACATTGATTAAAACTTTAATTATAAACCACTCAATTTTGTATAATTTAACCATGTTTTCCTGCTTCTTTAGACATATTTTACTTCACTTAAAAGACTATTGGCTGAACAATATTAAATACCAGCATTTTGGTGATCGATAAATTTCTCGATGTATATTTGTACTAATGATGTCTCGAGAACGAACTGAACAATCAAATTAAAATTTGTATGAAACTTTTACACGGACCAGATCGAGTTCAATGGGCGTGAGAAACGTAGTTTGGTTTATTACTATTTTGCTATATTAAAATCGAATAATCCTCACGGTGTTTGTGCCTAACGTATATTTCAAGTGATTAAATCATTTCTTTGAATAAAACAAATATTAATATCACCAATGATTTTTCTATTAATTATGAGTGGGTCACTCCTCAATTATTTGAATTCTGGAAGTAACGCATAAGTTACTACTCATGCTTATTACAAAAATGTAATCACATCCAAAAATATGTGATTTAGTATTATATTTCCTGCTTATACATAGCTATGGGTAACCACGAATTCAATAACATAAACTAAAGTATGCTAAGTTGTAGGCTATAAGTTGCGATTATACTATGCTGTGTCTAATACTGCGTTTATTCAGTTGTTATGTATTTACATAGCAGCTTTAGTAGGGCTTTACTAGTTAGACTAACAATGGGTTTCTTGGGTGGTGTCATATCAAATGCCTAGTGTGATAATATTGTCACAATGATTAGTAACGACTATTAAAGATCCAAAACAATTTTATTGATTTAGAAGTGTTTTTAATTCTATTTCCACTCCAATTTTAATTCGTTCTTAAAAAGCACGTGTTGGAAGGTATGATACATTTTCAGTGTTAGTTATTTTTCAAAATGTTTTGTCTTTTTTCATATTTATCAATGAACATATATAACAGTCTCAATAGTAATACAATATTTAATAAACGCTTCAGTATTTTAAATAATGTTTTCAGTATACTAATCAGTACTGAAGTGTAAAGCAACGTTTTATTATTCATACTCTAAAATTATATACTCCATATAATATATTAGATCTACAAAAACTATTCCTTCACGACATAAACAATATATTGTTGATACCTATTGACTACAAGGTGCTTTAAAGACAACATTATAAGAGGTCTTTCTAATTTCTAATGTGAACCACTGGCGCATGGTGTGGTATATGTGTGTAAAACTATAAAATGTCAAATACAGTATAATTATTTCCCCGTTACTCTAACATCGATGAAACTTAAACATTTCGCACTAGGAAAACTGTTTTAACCTGTCTGTATGTCTCTCTCCCTGTATGTATATTCGTTTCACTGTCCGTATCTGCTTTATGTCCACATCTTAAATACGAACTGACTTACAGACAAACTGTGCATTAAGCTTCACTATTTTGTATCCAAAAATGAAATATAACGAGCATTGATAGAGTTGATCACCGCACGGTCTAAGATTTTTGAATTTAGAACTGTGCTTAAGTTAGCACACGTTCTAAATCTTTGTATGACCGCACTTATTGTGACTATCAACGACATTGTATTTGTTGATTCTGCTCCTTATTCTATATGACAAGATCTTCACATAGGCCAGTGGCCAATGGAAATAGGTGTAACAAGCATTAAGAGCGAATTAGCCATTCTTGTAATGAAAACTTTTCAATGCATGGCTTATGTTATAACAACATAAAAATCCAGAGTTGAACATGTTGGCTACCAGAAGTTAAGAACTCAGTGTGTTGTACTTGCTAGTGTGCTGTGCCGCACTGCCTGGTAGCCATAGTGTAAAAGTTGAATTTTTTCAAATTTTGTGTAAAAACGTACCCATTTAAATGGCTTTTTATAGGTTAACAGAGGATTATAAACTTTAAATGACTTTTTTATTCACAATATAATTTGAATGTACAATGGTCACGAATGAAATGAACTACACATTTAGTGTTGAATTTATCTAGCACCTTAAAAGAATATTTATTATGTATCATTCACGCGTATAAAGTACAGTAAGTAAAGTGAGTAAAGCATGTAAATTAATTAAATCAATTAAAGTATGTAAAGTCTTATTTTACCAGACTAAGGTTATAAGAAGCCCTCTCTAACACTTAACTTTGGGACAAACGGCTAAAGGTGACTTCCGAAGCAATACTAATGGTACCCATTGATATAAGGAGTGAGTTCCAGTGAAAATTAATTAACTTATGATATCCATTATGTTAAGTATTGGATTAAGTTAGTTAATTGAATTGTATTCCTATTACAAATAGTCTAGATTATAATATATTTATCATACCAGGATTATTTAATTATTTGAAACTGAATAATCTTCTGTACAAACTTTTAATGCACAAAGCTTGAAGACATATTTAAACCTAAAATTATTGCTGCCATAGCGCTACGCGAGGTTAAGTTGGCGTTTCCCTTAAGATTATATAACGTCCATAGTTTATATTTTTTCAATGTATTTTACATAATCCAAATTTAACAAATACATTAACTTATCTATTAACTTAAGTTAATATTAACTTAACTTAATTAAGTTATATTACCTTATCCACATTCTGCCATTTTGTTGTTGTAAAACGCATTTTATTAAGTAAATTGTAACTTTGGTACATTTTTAAGGATATAAAGTGGGATTTTATATTTTATTTCCAGTTATTCCCAAAAAGTGTCAATATTAAAATTTGTGTTTAAAAAAAGTTTATTTAAACATTAAAATTATTTTTTATATTTTTTATTGTGTTTGGTAATGTGATAGCTATATGCTGTTCTAAATTGGAAAAAAAATTTAAGACAATTTTTTTTTACTAATGAAACGGCAGTTGATTTCAATTCTTGGTTTCTTATTTTACAGTTTTTGCTGCAAAAACTATACATGATATGTTACAATTTGTTCATTCTAATGTCGTTTGCATTACCAATCGTAATCCACATATTAAGTTTATAGTTAAAACCATTCTATCTAAATAAATTCATTTGCTGATTTCATTAAATATGGGCGTTTATATATTAATGTAATAAACTGAAGCTCATTTAAATCTCAGAAACATCCGCTCAGATGCATAAACGCTAGCTTACGAGAAAGGATATGGGTAGCTTTATTCAGTTTGGTCTAATCGCATTTATACTTCCATTTCTCAAAAATAATAATAAATATTACTCATAATATATTTTATATAATATGTATGAAATCGAATTTTGTTTAACACTTATTGGAAACTAAACATAACTACAAAAATATTTAAAAGAACATAGAAAATTTTTGATATCGAAAGAAAAGGAGAGAAATAAAACACAAAAGAAGAATGATATATCTATCTAAATTATAATAAAGATCCTCATAAAATTTTAAATAGTAATCTGAAAAATAAGACAAATCCAATTTAAAAAAAAAATTAAATATTAAATATAGATTACTAATAAGAAAATTACAGCTGTGTAATTTAAATTTAACATATGTTTAAAAGGTCCACATGTGTATATCTAATTTTTTATTATTTATTTAGAGGTTAATTTACACTGATGATGATTAAAAACCGAAACAAGTGTACATCAATACAAAGTTTTAAAAGGGTTTTAGTTACTTTTATTACATTAATATTATTCAAAATATTTAATATGATTATCGACCCATTCCGTAGAAAAAATCAAAACTGCTGCTTTTTGAATTTATTATTTCAATTTCTTTAAAGGTATTCAAAAGAACAATAAGGCTGATGCGCGGTCTCGTTTTTCTTGTGGCATTCGAAACTTAGAGGCGGGAGCTTATTATTTAAATCTTAAAAGTTTAGCTATTGGTTATAAATTATTCTAAAGACTGGGTTTGCGAAGAATAGAATAAAACCCTATGATATATGGTTTCAAGAACCTGAAATTATACGCCTAAAAAATTCAATTCAGTCTTATTTACTCATACTTACAAAAATTGTTTTCTATAGTCCCATGTTCTGACAACACCTAGATATGTGAATAAACAGTTTTAATAAAAGAAATATTTTATACCATAATTATTTTACATGTTTTAGGAATTTAAAGCTAATTATACGTTCTTTTCTTAATGTTTTTAAGAAAAAAGTCAAGGAGCAGTTGATTATTAACAGCAGTAAGGAAGCAGAGTCACTTATCTCTGTTGACTACAGATGACATTGACTGAATGACAGGCAGGGCCGTACGTAGCTTTGGCGAGCCCCGAGAATGATATTCGGCCGGGCCTCGTCATATACCAACACTCGCTTCAGTAGAATGGCGGGGCTGGCCTGGACCCTGCTGATGGAACTGGACCCCCTCCTCTCAAAATAAACATAGAAAAATATGTTTTCACTAAGTTATTTTAAGACCGTTCTTATTTTTTACTCATGATTTTGTTTTCTTTAAAATATGAATAATCAACAGAATTATTTTAATTACATCCGTAATTTATTCTACGTAAGATTAATTAATTTTTTTTTGTAAAATTCATTAAAACATAATTAATTAACAATTACCAAAATTTATCAAGCCATTGAGGTCCATATAAGTTCTTTTCCCTTTAAGTTTCTTAATTATTTCTAATTATTACAGGAATTGTTTTTAAAGTAAAAAATAATAATAAATATGTTGTTTTAATTTTTATGTATGGTTTTATTCTTTTGTGATGTAGGGTTTTTTATTATTATTTATTAAATTCCTTCTTTTTACCAATAAGAATTATTACATTATGAGTTGTGATTTTATTTTGTAGTAATACATATTTACTGCTTTATAATAAGTTACGTATATTATAGAAATATATTCTACTTCAAGTTTTTTTACTAAAATTCACGAGTAGTGCTATTAAATTTATAGGTTATTTTTCATTAACATAATCGTTAGTTATAATATTCATAAGAGGCTTTTAGTTTATTGATTTGTAATAATTTCCAAATTGCTTACATACAGACTGTCTAGCCCCACAACTAACCTGCACTGCTATATCTCTATGCTGGTTGCTGACGAAGAAATAGATCCACTAAATTCCCCATCTGAGTTTGTATTACTGTTTACGATTATAGTAGAGAGTTACGATTAAGCAGTTTTTTGCTATGGATGGATACTTATGACTTATCACCTGTATCGTGCACGGTTACGGACGACGGCTGAAGGAGATTGGTCATATACTTATTTGTATACTGATAGTTTCATATAGGAGCCACATCACCTTACTGCGAAGAGCAGGACCATAGAGGACTTTGCGCTTGAGGATAGGCTGAGGAGGACCAGCGCAAGGGCTGGTAGGTCACAAGAGACATTACACCTACACATCAGCCTTCAAACTGCTTATACCAGGGATTATAGTTCCGGGGTAGATTTTGGTTCATGGTGCCCTTGCATAAGCTATTTCCTAAAAAATAAATAGTATCCTTTTTTCGATTTCTTGTTTTTATAATTTTTTACCTGAAGAATTTTTAATCCTGATACTAACCAGCCTAATTATTATTATACTAGGTATTAATGAGCTAAGATGTCCACGGCGATTGTATTAGTATCGACCTTAGGACTTTCTTGAATGGAGGAGTATTCCTTGCGAAATATCTAGGGGACTTTATCGATATAAACCTTTAGTTGTTATTCTGTCTACAACTAAAACACGTACGACGATTTAAAATCTTATTTCCTTTAGAATATTTCTATTAAGTTATCTGCAATATAGTATACTTCAAAGGTTACATATTAAAAATAAAAAAAATAATTATTATACAAATACGTCACTGTTTAGTTATAAACACGGTAAACTAAGATTATTGCAATTTTCCTTTATATCTAGCAATCAGTGATTATTTACAAAATAATCTTTCAACTCAAACTCGGACCCTTTACGTGATATAGCTGAGTCGGTAAATACATACCTACCAAGACAGTAGAAGATGTCTGCTAGGCACATTCTAGTAATCTTTCTTCAGCAGGTGTCCACTAGATGTGAAACTAAAGGTCTTGTAGTACTGTCCTGAAAAGAAAATTATTAAATTATTTAAGTTAAAAATATTTAATTTATGAAAGCCATAATGCAGTCCGGTAAGATATTGTTGGTTCAACTCTATTACAAGAAACAACTCTGGTGTTCGATTCTGTAACTAATTCATAAAAGTAAAAGTTACAGAATATTTTTCTTTTGAAAACTACCATATACTATTTTTAAATTCTCAGTTGAATTTTTCTATTTATTATCAGGTATGTAAAACAGCCCCAATTCCACACTGCTTAGTTCTTTAAACATGACCAATTACATAACGATTCTCTCTGTATTCTTTGGGTACAGAGCGGATTATAAACAACCTACAACACAAGTTTTCCTGTTTTAAAACAAAGATATGACAACCTTAATAAACCCAGACACAAAACTAAATGAAATAACAAGACTTATTAGAATTTAATTTACTCTAGTATTAGTGTTGTCACTTCGTGTAACTGTTGCGGTGTTCTGTCACTAAAACTAGGATGTGTAAACTGCTTTGATAGGTGAGAAAACGAGGAGAAGAAGGTGTGATTTAAAATAAATAAATAAATAAAAGTAACTCATCTGTACGTTCTGGTCCTGCTCCTGGCCATAATGTATCCTAGAGGAGTTTCCTGGATGTGCTCAAAATAAAACAAACATAAACTAAGCTATAGAAAAATTACTGAACATAATGTATCTTGTTGTTTCTATGTATTTAAATAATTTTTATATATTGTACTGTTGAGCATGATTCAGCTGTTTCCTTAGTTTATTTTAATCTAGACTTGTGCAGCCATTTCTTTCCTTAAGTCACATCTATTATTGAATTGGAAAAAAATGCCCGTTAGGTGATTATATAGTCGTACATTCTATAGTTACTAATATATCATATAGCATTATACTATACAGCCACATCTACACAACCTACGTGGGCTTTACAAAATATCTGATTTAAGTATTCTGCAAACAAAGTGTACTTTTAAATGTCTCCCAAGAATTATTCCTAATTATATTTGACGAATTTCTAGCTAATAAAGTTTTTAGAGGGACAGGATATCTATGGATATTTGCTTCGCTTAGTGATACAATGTAATCAGTAACACTACGTTTCGCGATATGCAATCTGATCTCTTCTTCTGGTAAATTACTAAACTAATGCATGACTACAACCTATGTTAAAGTAAATAAAACATACCAGAGCATTGTGACACGCGTAAGTCTGGAACCAAAACAGCCATGTTGTGAGCCTATTCCATGCACCCTTACTAAAACATGCACTTTATTAAACTAAACACTAATTATTAAAACTGAACAACTAAAGTCATAAAATAATAAGTTTTATAACAATTCACACATAATATTCGTTTATTCGTAGAAAGTATATAACATTTCTGAAGCTTATGGATTCATAGTAAAGAGTAAATAATTCAGGTTTAATTAGTATTGTGCAAATAAATTACCACTTATATCAGAAGAATAACAAATATTTTGACTTTATGTTTATACGGAATTTTATGGCGTTAATATGTTCATCCTTAAAAATGTGTGTAAACTAACTCACGTGTAGTCTAAGTATTTTTACCGCCAAATCTTAAACAAGTATGGGTTAGCTAATTTTAAGGTTACATGCTAGTAAGACGATACGTGTATGGTGGGACTTCTACAAACCTACGCTTTCTGATTTAGAAAAACTTCTGGCTCAAAATGTTTACATTTTTTATAACAGATTATAATTTGCCTGACTGCCTCGTTTAAGAAAATATACAGGCATGCATACGTAGGTTAAGAAGGCTATTTCATTAAAACACTTCTATTTCCGACCTTTTTAATTAATTTCCGACCTTGTCAAAAACATGATTTCCAGAAGTGCTTTACCGTATAGTAGACCAAATTTGTTAATATTTATCCAGCCCCTCGAGTGGTGGGCTGTATATTTGCTGGATAACTTATTGAAATGAACTGGACTCCAGCGACTCATGAGAATAAGCTTATAATTATTACACTTTAAATACAAAGCAAGATATGAACCATACCAACACTAATATTTCAAACACAAAGTCAGCCATAATGTTTGTCATCTTAATTATATCGAAGGCTATCATTGGAGAGTTAAATTATAGGCAGCGTTTGACATTACTCATGAAACATCAGCGAACCCTTTTAGGCAACACTTGGTGTAGCCTTGGTTTGTAACATTGTAATAGACCTGTGACAGAAACGGTGGAAACGTTTCTCTAGTTTTATTAGAGTTGTTTTAATCATACGCATTCTAAAGGTTTACGTCTGAAATCAATTTTCCAATTAAACTGTAATTTTTATTACTTTCTATCCTTCTTAAGATCTTGCAATATGTTTATGAGAAGTTAACACGAATAATATATACCTTATGGGAAAATATATTTTGACATTGATCGTAAAATTCGAGATAATATCACAGTAGCTAAATATCACCTATCACGTAGAAATAACATTAATTCATGTTTTATTAACAAGATTATAACTGGCATATTCCATATGTGTTGTTAATTAAACCACAAGAACTTAACCATTCCGAAATAGGTTGAGGACGAAATATCATACCACATTCTTTAGGACGTAATAGAGATTTGAATAAAATTAAAAGATTTTTCATACTACCTTGGTTTTGATGAAAAAGCTCTCACTGGTAAATTAAAAATTACCGGAGTTAAAAAGTTTAAACGAATATCAAAGAGATAAAAAAAATTCCGAGGCCGGAGGCACTTAGTATAATCTAGCAATTGAATCGATTTTTTTGGAAGCAAAAAGAAAAAAAAGAGACTTTAGAAAGAAAGAAATTATAAACTAATTATGAACCAATAATAAAATAATGATTCACAAAAGTATGAACCTTTGTGAATACTGTGGTAAAATAGTAGTAATTATCTGGACTAAAGTAATCTTTATGAGGTACTTGTAATAAAAAAACCTTCTTTTGTGAGAGAGCATAATATAAAAGGATAATAAACTGTTAATGAGTGCACAGATTGTGAATTTGCGAGTTTTAAAAACTATTATGTTTTGCAAAAATTCTAAGAATGGTACAGTTATAACCCCTAGATCAAGCAAAAGACGTAATATTGGTCTTTTATAATATTTCAATACTTTTTCAATGAATACAACTATTAAGTGTTCTTTATTTCCTTGAAACAATGAACGATAACTTTGCTTACTCTACTAAACCCCAGATAGGTATACGTTTATACGAGCTGTCAGAATTTAACTATATAAAACTTTTTGTTAACGATTTTGTGCGTTTATTACCGATTTGTTGAAATTAATATACTTAAAATCGAAACAAATCATGTGTTTCGAGACTGAAGTTTGAATATTTTGTCGGCTATCTCAGAAATGGGTGGTCTTACTGGTCTTGGATGTATTTGATTCAACTTTTCAGTTCCAATAGATTTAACTGGATCCAATAACTTTGAATAACTAAAAAACTATTCCTGCTCTATAAAAAATCGGTTTCGCTTTATTTCCGTCCTTTCCTGGAAAATCAGTTGAACTCTTTGGACAGCCGTAGCTCGCTAACAAAGCGATTACCGACATATGTTTATATGAACTTTTTCACATTTTGATTAAAATAAACCACCCGAGAAGTTTGTCAGTTTACTCGTGGGACAACCTGTATATGCACTGGACCTGTGTTTTATGCCGTGATAAGGTGTCGATAAAACTGCGATGTAACTACGTATTTTGTGTGTCATAAGAGCAGAAGGAATAGTTTTTTTACATGTCTACAAATAGTATAAAAAATTATAATATAAATAATAATAATAACTCACTGAACACGTCGGTCCTAGACCCCTATCTGAGCCTCACATCGTGTTCCTTGTTGGGTGGTTCTCTGAGGTACTGCGATTAGAATGACTTTTGAATATGATACTGAGCAATTCGGAACATTGAAAAACCCCGAAATTTTCTTCCGATGTTTCCATGGATACAAGTAATTTAGATGTGTACTTAGATGTGTGAGACACATTAGCTGGATAGTTTTAATAAAAGTGTCCATATTCTATTATACGCAAGTGACGTTCTTCAGTAATTATGGATCTAACTACATGAATTATTTCTATTTATTTTTTTTCTAGTGTAGGGAGAGCGTTTAAAAATATTTAAGCAAACAGCCTTAAATTTAGTAAAATTTATTAAACCTTTCCTCCAAAAATGAAATTAATTATCATCTGAAAGTAGCTTAGATCCGGTTCGTAATAAAAGAACTAGAATGAAGTAAAAATATCAAGCAATAGATTAATCAGAAATATTTTGTTTTATTAAAAACATTTAAATCTGACCGTCAGCCAACATTAGGAGAAGTCTAAACTTGCAAACTTTCAGCCATGTATTTATTACCGTTATTGTAAAACATTCTAGATAATCTATTTTTTGAAGGGTGACCTTCGAAACTTGTAATTCGTAAATTATTCTTTGAAAAATACACTAGTACTAGGTTACTTATTGTAGTACATACAATACTAGTACTTATTTGTATGTTTTACTCTAACCTTTTTCATTGAAGATTCTCAGCGTGCTCTAGTCTAACATGCAATAAGGGTTTCCATCAGTTAATCAGTACTCTACAGTCCCGTAACAACGAAGTGCACTAGTTGTTGATTGGACACTTCTATCATGTTCCTTCTCATTTATTAACTCACTTTTATCCAAATAAGAGCTTTTAATCTGACAATTTAGAACCTCTTGACCAAGTTTTATTTAACAAAAACGTCTTAGTATTGGATTTCGTATTTAAAAATTTGGAAAAAACAATGTTTTATAACTACGTAGTACCTTGCATTTATTTATAAAAAAAGTCCTGTGAATATAAAAATGTATCAATTTCCAAAGCTACATTTATTTTTTGTCCTTTTGTTTCATACTTTTTCATTCAAATGAATATGTATTAAAATTACAGCTTTAAACATTTGTAGCTAAGACATCACTTACGGCTGTAGAGCTTGGATTGTATTTTAAAAACTTTATCGTTAAATTACTAGCTACTCCTTCATTTCTTGGAAACTGAGGAAAGAACCTTGCAGAGTAATTAATAAACGGTTTTGTAACTTGGAAAGCTGATATGACATTACTCTGATGAGGATAAGAAAAATTGTTGTCTGGAATGTCACTGTTAGCTAGGTTTTCACTCGCATACGAAACTATCTCAAAAATATGCTTTAATTATGAACATATTATTATATCTACTATTGCCTATTGTTTATGACATGAGTCAGTAGAATGTAATATAAAAATGGTTTTGTTAATATCGCAGCTAGTAGTAGTAACCTTAACATTCAATACGCTTTGTGAAGAAAATCATTGATAAAGGAATTTCTCAATTTAATTTCCAAGAGAAAATGCCAAAATATCTGCAAGACACATACACCTGTCTATATTCTGAAGAGTTGGTGATATTAAGGTTTCACGGTGCAGTCCTAAGTCACCTTAAGTAGAACTTTACTATATTGCAAATTTTATTTAGGGGCTTGTGGTAATCCTATTTGCTCAAAGATTCATCTGTGGACACTTGGATCTGTGTAGTCCGTACTTAGTCGAGAAGTGGATGTTCGACAAGGTGTGGCACGAAGGACTACTCTTCAAGCTGTCATCGTCTCCATTGCCTGGCAGGATTTTCCGGCTGCCCCGCAGCTATCTCCACCTCCGGACCTTCTCCGTCAGCGTTGCCCGATCCACCTTCACGACCCGCCCAGTGACATCTGGTGTACCACAGGGATCAGTCCTTAGCCCGTTCCTGTACCTGTGGTACACAAACGACTTTCCGGTCGCTCCGAGAGTGCAGCTCTCCCTGTACGCGGACGATGCGCTCCTCACGATCACTTCTGCCAACCTGAGGATGGCTGGGTTCTACATTCAGCGGCAGCTGCACCTACTGGAGCCCTGGTTGACCAAGTGGAGGATCAAGGTCAACGTTGACAAATGTGAAGCCATAAACTTCACAAGGACAAGGACACAAGCGGACGGCCGTCACCTGTCACTCAACGGCGACGAAATACCGTGGAAGACTTCAGTCAAGTACCTGGGGGTACTCCTGGACTTCAAGCTGACCTTCACACCCCACGTCAAGAGGATTTGTGGCCAAGCGAGGAAGGGCTTCGGCAGCATCGGCCCCCTGCTCAACTCTACGAAGCTACCGACCAGGACGAAGGTCCTGCTCTACACGACTCTGATACGACCAGTGCTCACATATGCGGTCCCAGCATGGTACCACCTCACCTGCAAGACCGCAAGGAGGCAGTTGCTCGCTGTCCAGAGCGTGTGTCTCCGGCGGGCCACTGGGTCGCCCTGGTTCGTGAGGAACACCGTAGTCAGGGCTTCGTCCAATGTCCCTACCATCAGGAGCTTCGTAGAAGGCCTGACATCGAGCCTTGAGGAAGCTGCAGAGTCCTCACCGTGGGATCACATCCGTGAGCTTCGCGCCCAGGAGGTCCCCCAACTTCGTCTTCCTATGGATGACTGATGACATCGACTACAACTTCGACTGCACCACGACACTTCACCCCACTGAAAGGTAGCGATAGCTACTAGGGCTATGACTCTCGAGACACAAGGCAAAAGCCTAACCGGCAGAGGCCTTGAAAGATGTGGGGGATCCACCCCCCCACAGTCACAGCGACTTGACTTGACTTGACTTGCTGTAACTGCTTATGATTTTCCATATGATTGAACCCGATTCTCCCTGCACGCTTTGGGCACAGAGAGGATTAAAACAACCCAAAACACAAGTTTAGTAGCTTTTCAATAAGGAAAAGAAATTTGTGAACAGTGATAATCTTTGCAAAATAAAGGGAAATCCGACGAAATAACAGATATAAAAAAAACTTTTCTTTGGAATCAGGTCTTCGTTTCATATAAACAGATCTAGTGTTTTGTGTTGTATTTAATACTCACTAAACTAAAATGTAAACTGCTTTGGGTATCAAGAGTCATTATTAGGAGAAATTGTGATTACTCAATAATAGAAGTAACAGCCTTGTAAGTCCTGGTCATCGTCCAGCTACTGACCATCACATTGTACTACATGTAGTAATTATCTGACTTTGGAAATGCTAAAACATACTCGCAATGTTCAAAAATATTAAAATATTAGATCTTTTTTGTTTCTATGGATATTAAATATTGATTGTTTGGAAACGGTTTTATATATTTCATATGTGTTTCTCATTATTTTATATTTTGTTGCCTTTTGTATGTCAAGGATACTACTAATAAGAAATAAATCTCTACTTATCTAATCACCCATACACATACATTCTATAGAGAAAACTATATATGTCACAATTTAATTATTATGACATATCTTCTTATAATGATATTTTGATATATAATCATTATATATAATGATATTATAATGTTCCTTTGTAAAAATCCCCCCTGGGCATTGCCTTTAGGGGGAAAGACTACTTATTTAAACCGAATAAAAACTAAAGTATACGCTTTAATACCGGTAGTTATAAAATAAATCCAAATGAGGTTGTTTAATTTTAAAATAAAATATTGAAAACAACTTTAAATCAAATTTTATATAATTTTTTATTATGTTGTACGTTATAAAATATTATCTTTTAAGTAAAGTTTTCAACAAAACATTTTACGTATTTCTAATTAATTTTTATACAATTAGAATACCTCTTCTAACCGATATTGCACTTATCTGAATGCCTCTGATGTCAAAACTTTGCAGGGGGTTGTTTTGAGCTTCTTCGTTTTTCGTCGCCGTTTATTTTTGGGTCCCTTCAGACGAACATGACTCCATTTTTCAGGAGTCAAGTCTGCAACAGCATCAGATTTCAAACGCTACACGTAAGAGGAAGGTGAACTGGAGATAAACTCATCATTCGCATGTAAAATTAGACCTACATTGTTATATATTTTTGGAATATTTAAAGCTGAAATTATGATATTAAAGTATAGTTACAATAATAATCGTAATTTTATAGTATATAAATCTAAAAAAGTCTTTACTTTGTATCTACTTATAAAAAGATATACAATTCTATTACGAGTTCCTACCATTCAAGAAATGTTGCTAATTTTCTTTATTAAAATTATCCTCAGAATTAGTGTGTTAAAACATGCTAATAAAAGATTTAACATAAATAAATATATATAGTTTGGTTAGGATGCTTTAATATACTAATTCTGAGGAGAAAGATTATACAAAATAATATATATTCACCAAAAAACCAATTGTTACGGAAATTGCAAAATTCTTGTACTTAAAATTAGTTATTTAAACCACAACCATTTGCAATAGCTTAAATTAAAATATATACTAGCTTTATATAACTTTTGACCATCGTTTATTCTGCATAATATAGTTAAAAATATTTAAACAGTAATATTTTGCAAGCTTTTAATCATAAGTCATGTTTATTTTCGCGGCTCGTTTAGCAATTACTCACCGTAGCATTGGCGAAGCCTATTATCTAAGAGACCGATACATCTCTCTTCTGAATGTATGATAACAGGATAACCTGACAATTAATTTAACTATTAAACTAAAATAATTTAAAATTTAAATTCATTTTAATAGTATTTTACGTGATTTAAGCATTATATTCTTAGCGTAGACTGTTACGCAGATACGTGACCTGAATTAGTCCTATTTTTTATTTAACAAATTCAAATAAACTACCAGTTCGTAGACAAGGCACAATAAATATTTGTAAACGTTTTCCTTTAAAATAAAAATATATTTATACTTATAATGCCTATTGCAAATGACTCTTTTAAGTAATTAACATAAAGAAATTTTGAGGGTAAAAGAAGAGCTATCCTATCCTTCCAATTAATCCACGTTTTCGGTCATGTTATGTATCTTAAAAATCAAAATCCTAGCCACAAATGAGATTTCCTAACTTATATTGTCCCAAGTAAATCACAAAACTTTTAATTCATATTCAGCTTATCAGTGAACAACAATTAATCATAAACATCAAGTATACAACAATAGTTTACTACGTCACACATTACCACACAAGTTGTAGTATTTAACTAATATTGAGTCTTCTGATACATTTTAATACATTTTTTACTCTTTCGGATTCCAGCTTAAGTGTCAATGTACAACGAAAAAAAACTAAGAGGAAATGTGGGTTTTGTGTGATGCTTGAGTAGCAACGTACTAAATGTGTAGTATCAAAATATTTCCACTGAAAATATTGATTAAATTTTAAGAGCACATTATTATCTTTTTTATGTTATTAGTCGCAACGTATCTCGGTAGTTTTATTTCCACCTTATTTCAAATTTTATCCTAAAAGGGAACATATGTTTACATTGTAAGGTCAGCCAGACTTGTTTAAATGTTTTGTTTTTTTATATTAAATAATGGACTTTGCTAACTATATACAGCTAATATTTCAGTGGTCTAATAAATACAAAGCTTTTGGTGGTTTTGCATTTCCTTATCTAGTGTATATAAAAGACTTCTAAAATATTCCTAAGGAATAAATGACTAACAATAGCTGCATGTGTTTCATGAGAAAACCCATCAGCCCTCTCCGTTTCATTACTCACGCAGTCCGAGTTCTCACTGAGTAATGTTTCATCACTTCAACCCTATTAACTCAATTTACTGGCCGACTCAAGTATGTACGCAATTCATTTCCCGAATATTAGAGCAATGAGTAATTTAAATTGTATTATTTTACCTTTACTCAATAATACTTTTTATTTGTTATGTACTCCAAGAACATTTTCGACTATTAGGATGTGTTAATGTACAGTACTCTGGTGTATCCATTGCAATTACAAAAAAAAAAATACTAGAAATAACACAACCTACAATTATTTAAATATGTTCACTAATATTCTCGTTAACGATTAATTATACTTTGGCATGAAACAGAGAGTTATTATGCATAGTTTAAATGAAATTTAACGGTGACAATGAAACCTAATAATTTGCTTCTATAACTGAAACATTTAAATTATTAATTATTAATCTATTGTAAATTGGAAGAGAACTCAGTAGTAATCTCAGTAACTAATTGGATAAATTAAAAATGATAGACTATATCTCTCTACAAATCTGGAGAATATCGTCATTTAATTATTGAGTTTAAACTTGTTAACGCGATAAATTTTTATATTTTCATCCTAATTTAGTTAGAATTGAATTATTTTAACTTATGTTAAATATGTACCCTAATATAGAATGCTTGAAAGTCTCTTTAGAGATTTAAAATTAAATAATTCTCTCAGTAATCTTTATACTTTTTAAATACATGTATGAACGGATCTTAGAAGAAAAATTGCAGTTAAATGTAGTACATTGTAAACGGATTCTTTTTTTACGCTTAGAGTACTGAAAGAATTCAAAACCCTAAATCCCACGTTCTTATTATTTGTTGAAAAAAGTTATACATATATAATTGACTTTTCACGTAACAAGTAATAAACGTATTGTAAAATTCCTTAAAAACTAAGGAAATCCTTTCAATTTCTAACATTTTCTTATTACACTGGTACACTTTTACCGTTTTTGCTGTGATTAATAATCGCAAAAACTAGAATGTAAATTGCTTTTGGTAAGACGAATATTCAGAGCATAAACTTTTATTTATAAATAATTAAAGTCACTCATCTCTAAGTCCTTGTGCTGATCCTTGTCTTTGCATTCGCACTCTTGATGTAGATTTTCGACGTCCTGTGTGTTAAACTACTTTGAACATGAAACTGAACTATGAAAAGTCCTGGCCCTTGTCAAGCTTTATCATCGCATCTTGTTCTTGATCATGCTTCCCCAACAAAACATGGTAAGAAATCATCAAATTTTGTAAACAGCACTTCTTAACTAATCAAATAAATTGAAATACCTGTGTTGCTTCCATGGATTTAACAATATATAGACAAATGTGTATGTTTAAATTTTGAATTTTTATTTTAGTTTTTACCTTCACTTGCTTGTTTACGTTACGACTAATAACATAAAATTAGGTCGATTTTTTAAATCTTTCTGATTATTCATACACATACATCCAAAATACAAAAATAAAATGTTGACCATCGTAGCGTATGGTTTATGTGATAATTAATTATCACTTATATACAATATCAACAGAAAATATTCGTTGCCATTTTATTATTAATTAGTATATCTGTAACAAAAAACCTCGTAAATTAATTTTTCGCTTTGATGTATATAATTAAGGTAGTCTACATTACAGTGCTCTTAAACTGAAATTGTATAGTTGTTCTGTAAACAAGTTACAATGTTATTAAAAAAACCATAAATAATTAAAAAAATCTGTGAAAGGTTGACGAATAAATATAATTTCATATAATTTTTAAATAGTCCGAGGTGATTTGCCTTCAGTTATTATATAAAAAACTAATTCCACAGTTAGGATAAGAGTATTTCAAAGTTTTTAAAATTTGTACTTCAAATACATTATAGATATGTAACTTTGCAATGACTAACTAAACACTCCAAAAATATAAATGATCTAGACTGGAGGATATTCCTGATTTGAAAATAACTAGATTACTTACAAATAGTAATGTTTTAGGATCCTAAAGTTGAAGAGTGAAACTACGTATATACTTCGTACTACGTTATAAGTATCAATGGAACACACAAATTTCTCTTTAAAATTAAATAATATACAAGTTAATAGATGCAATAATCCAATGTTAAAAATACTAACAGGTATTGCTAGAACCGATAACCGCGCAGTGTAAGATCCTAGACTTTGGATCTGACAAAGAAAGAGACCACAGCTTCATAACCTGTGTGGGACCAGGCACAGTGTTTGTCAGTACCAACTACCTTCGACTCTTCTCCTTATTCTGTACAATAAGACCCCTTCACAGGCCAGAAGCCCATGAGAATGGGCCTAATAAGCCTTAAGAGGGGATCTGCCTCTACTCTTTTATAACAAACTATGAATGCACGGCATGTGTTACAACAATATAATCATACAAAGTTAAATATGTTGGCTACTATAGGTACTTCCTAGTACACAGCGCCGCACCGCCTGGTTTTCAAAGTCTTCAAAGTTGACTTTTATCCCGTCGCATGTAACACTGTAATCGTTTAAATGCCTTTATTAGTTGAATAAAAGATTCTTAAATGTTGAAATGACTTTTGTGATTGTCAATCGACTTGACATTAAAATTGACATAGACAATTCATAAACCCTATAAATTTCAAACTGCATGAACTGCACACTCTCTATAAACCACTTCTACAAATATGTGATCTAGTATTAGGTGTGCGGCTTATACATAAATATGGGTAAACACCAATTCAATAACAATAACTAAACTACCATAAGTTATAGGCTATAAGTTGTGTCTTCCAATTATACCATGTTGTGTCTAGTGCTGCGTTTTAATGTGTTGTTTTGTTTTTTACATTGCAGCTTTCAAAGGGCTTTACTGGTCGACCTAAGAATGGGATTCTTGGGTAGTATCATACCAAATGCGTAGTGTGATGATATTTTCACAATGATTAGCAACTACTGTTAAAGATCCAGAACAATTTTATTTATTTAGAAGTGTTTGTATTTGTATTTCAACTCCATTTGATAATGCGTTCCTGAAAATAGCATGTAATGGTAAGTATGAAACATTTCAATGTTTCTATTTTTAATGTTCTTCTCTTTTGACATTAATTAATGAACATATGAAACAGTCTAAATAGTAATTACAATATATAATAAACGCTTGATTGCTTTATATAATGTTTTCAGTATATTAATCAGTACTGAAGTGTACCACAACCGCATATTTATACAATAAGTTCCACTCTATGTTTTGAAATCCTGAATAGTAACGTTTAACTTGCTATAGTTAAGCGTTCATAATCGTTGTTAGTTTTCATACAATACGTTGACCTATTTGTTAATATTTAACTTCCTAAGAAATGCCGTAGGGCTGGCTGTGTGACATACGTAAGAATATACTTCTCTTGAACAACTATAAAATTTTTATCAAGTATACATAAACACATAAATACCACTATGGATGTTAAAGATTTTCATGAAATAGCAAAGAGATTCTCCCTGCACACTTTGGGTACATAGAGGATTAAAATAATTTCGAAACACAAACTAGACAGATGATTAATTACGTTAATTTCTATGAAGGAAATATCGAGTTCGGTTATAGTGCATATCAATGCATAAAATTTACTGATAATTATCGAACCTTTACACACTGATCTTAGTGTAAACAAGTAATAAAAAGATAAAACTGAATATGAGGTAAATTTTTGAGCAAACTGAGTACATAAACATCATTTATAAATGTTTTATTAAGGTTATTTTCATAAACAACTAGCAGACACTTTTGGTACTGATGAAAAGTGCAGCGGTCAAAGGCAGGATTCGAACCTGCGCTATGTCTTAGACTGAAAGTTCAGTCTTTAATGGAGAAGCTTTGATGAAAAATATCTTTAAAAAATACTACTTAAGAAAAAACTCTATTTAAAAAAGTACGATTACAAGACATCAGAAAAATATTCACCTATATTTTATACAGACTTGATTATTTTACGTTAAAACGTGAAAATTGCATGAGTTTTTTAATTACTATAACTTTTAAATTGATTTATGGCGCCAAAGTGTACTTTTCATGGAAAATTATTACTTATTCTTAGTATCTTATCCAAACACACAGTAGTCACAAAAACCAAAAACTAAACGGACCTAATTTACTTATCATCATTTAAAATATGCTCTGCAATATTCTCCACAACGGTTCATTATATTTTACCAAGAAACACTTGTTGGACAAAAAATTATTATTTATAGTAAAACTTTAATATTTATATATGAATATGTAATATAATAAGTTGTTTATATCACTATATCGCTTCATTTCGTTTCTCTCTTAAAATGGATGAGTGCTCTGGTTATAATCTCAGTAAATAATCGAATAAATAAACATATACAGACCATTTTTCTTTTAATATTTTCTTTTCCATTTTTTCTTTCTGTTCAGTTTAAACTAATAAACGTAAATAAGTTGCGAACTTTATGCCTAAGTCAATCAGCATTCATTAATTTAAAAATTGATTCTATATGTACCCTAATTTAAAATGCCTGAAAGATGACTCTTAGACCCCTTTAAGAAAATAATTCTCTAATTAATATTTACAATTTTTATGAAATATTTATGAAGGGATCTTAAATAATTTATAGTCTTTTGATGAACACAACGTTACCTGATTCCTTCTGTACACTTAGAGTACCAAATGTTTAAAAACCCCAAGTTACAATTTTTGTTTTCCTTTGTACACAAAGCATGCTAACGTTAATTGTTGATTTCTCTGGTCTTCACGAAACCAATAAATTCATTGTAAAATCCCTAAAAGATTATAATCCAGTTAATTTTAAACGCGTTATAGTTGCAATTGAACACCGTAAACAGGACTCTCTAAGAAGAATAGTAAGAGCAGAAACTTTGATTCCTAACTAATTAAAGTAACTCATCTAAGTCCGGGTCTTGATCTTAGTCTTCGCACTCGTACTCCTGGTGGTGATTTTCTGACGTCCTGCGTGTTGAACGTTAAACTGAACTATGAAAAATGTCCTGGTCCTTACCAAGCTATGACGTCGCACTTGTTCCTGGATGTGTTTTTCCAACTCAACGCAGTTGTAGTTCAACGAAATTTGTAAAGATACATTTTGAATTTATCAAAAACTTTTAAATACTGTTACTTTGCTGTATCTATGGATATTAAAATATATTAATATGTACTCTTTTGTGTATGTTTCACCTGTTTCCTTTTTTTCTTCAGTGACGACTACTACTAAAGTTATACCGATTCTTGTTATCAGATTACTCTTACACATATATACTAGCGAGACAAACATCTTCCGGCGCCCATCTTATATTACCGTGTACATGATAAATTATCATAGTTTAGGTACAATATCCAGGCAGTCTATTCGATATGTCATTTTATTGTTTATTAGTATATCTGCAACTAAAAGAACCTGCTTAGATTTGGCGTACGTTTTCCCAATCGTAACATATGAAATTTAATTACCACGACCCAACACAAAAGCACTGTTATAAATGATAATATTCAGGTAAAGCTTTTTCCATTATAGGGATTCTGCTTCGAAAATATGCTATATTTTGGAGGAAAAGAACGAAATGTCTTGTGTTAGTTGGTTTGTTAGCAATACTCCTGTTTTGAGGTAATATTTTAAACAATTCTACACAGTTATAAAAGTGTGCGATGTTTCATTGTTTTGGTAGGTTTGCAATATTTCGCTTTTTCAGTGGAACGGCACCCTTAATTGCAAATGCTTTGGTTTTACAGTTTGACGAAAAGAACTAAAGTTGGTTTCAAGTAGAGTGTTGTTTTAAAAGTCTTCAATATAAACAATAATTTTGCCACAGAACATATTGAAAAATGAGAATATAACTACTGGAAGAAAAATCCTTCCGAAAGTTTCCTTTGTGTAAATTTACTAAATTTACGTTAACATAAATGCACTGATATTATTTCACAATAGAAATGGATTATTAAACGCTCAGCAGTATGCCACACTACTCCATGTTATTTTGTGTTTCATTACATAAATATTTATATAGGCACTTAACATTGTGAGAAATTACAGGATTGTGTAAATATACAGCTTGTTATTATTTCTCATACTTGTGATTTTAAAAAGCAAAGAACGTAACACAAGTAGCAAGCCAACTCAGAGAGAGGAACCCCACTGAGTATATTACCTTATTTATTTTATTTTATTTTTATTTTGTTTTATTAACTTTCTAGAAAACAGGATTTACCCTAATAATATTATAGCAGTTAACAAAAATTCCAAAACAGACATCAGCGGCTTGAGTTATAGCTCAAGTCTATAGCACAATTCTTTACTTTAGGCACAAAAATAATAATAAAGACAACCTTTAAAACCTTGTCATAAAGAATAAATACTTGTACAAAATATATAAATAAACAATTTATAGCATTATAGTAACTAGTGTAATATCTTAAAATATACTATAATAACAATGTAATAAATATAATTAAATAACAATGCAATAAATATAATATAATGGTAATAAATAAATAAATAACTAAAAGAAACCCGACATAGAGAACAAAACATCCAAAGGAGAAAACTATGGAGAACGTTGACTTACGGATCCCATAATAACAATGGCTTAATCTTTTTTTTTAAAACATTCAAGCTGTCATGTTGAATATCAATGTCGGACCCACCCAAGAGTATTGTATTATAAGACCTCATCATCCTTATCAGAGGAAAGAATGCACGCGTCGCCATGCGTGAATAGGGCAGATGAGACAAACATTTGTTCGTGCTGTTGAGTTGGAGAGTCGATAACTGAGGACTCACAAACAGTTCGCGTCGTCCACCCGACCCCGGACCAGGCCCCAGATACACTTGCGCACAGGACCTGTCTCCTCCGACTCGGACTCTCCAGCCTAAACATTTCCAACAATTCATTGTATGGCACTAAATACGTATATATCAAAGCATTTATAATATAAATACCTCAAAAATCTTTTTTGAATTTGTTTAATCAATTATTCGTGAATTAAATGCATCAGATTCCACACAGTTACGGCGTTCTCAAGTCTTGATCTGACGAATGATGTGTACAATGTGATAAAAGAACTGATGTGTTTTAAAATTGACCCCCTGTCTTATTATAAACCACAACATACGACTAGCTGAATTGACACAATTTTCTTTGTGAGTAGCAAATGATAAATCACAACTAATTACAACTCCTAAATCTTTTATTGAATTAACTCTTGTAATTACTTCGCCATTTAAGTTATAATTTTTTTATTATACTGTTTTATGACCTGGTAAATGACATCACGTGACATTTAGAGACATTAAATCTCAAATTATTAAGAAAGCTCCAGTTATTAACATTATCTAGGTCAGATTGTGATTTTTCCGTGTCATTTACTGAGGATATATGACACCACTGTCATACACCTTTTTTTGTGTGTGTGTCATTTATCTTCCCCACTGTCTCCATCTCACTCTCTCTTTCTGAAGTACTTCTGATGATAACCTTTCTTTCTACAGTTCTACAGATTTAAGACAGTTAAATGTCAAAACTAACTGTTTATCTTACTTACATTTAACGTTATAAACATTTATAAAATATGTTAGCCTAAATGTAGGGAAATATTATTATAACGTTAATGTGTACTATAATTATTGTTTAGGTAAATGTAATAACACTTAAATTTACCACCAATGTGTATATATTTCCTAATATATTGTTTGTAAAATTTTGTTTTAACGATATGTAAAGCTACAAATTTTATGTGTGCCTTGATTCTTTACCCACTCCTACTTTATGTCATACTCTACGTTATTTTTGTATATATTAAATGTTCTGATAAATAATGTTGGCATGGATATAATGGTGAGTGCGGTGTGGCAATGGTTGTTGAAGTGGATAAGACAAAATTAAATAGTCGCTATTTTCGCAATTTGTTGTGTATCAGTAAGTAATATACCTTTTGAATGGCAATTTATTGTGTATTTATTAAAACAATTATATTCATCATATTATGATAGTGTATGATTATTCCACGCCTATTATCGCGTAATGGATCAGCAAATTAAAACTAGATTTTCCAAGAACGTGCTTATAAACCAATTACGTTTTAAATTGGCTCAGACATAAAAAGATTACAAACATTTGAGAGCTGGCAAAATGTCATTTCTGTCTGCCAAACATTTTAAACAATTTATTATTAAAAACTACCAAACCCACAGAACTGAAATTTTCATGAAAATAATTTATGTAAAAACAATATCGAGTTCGATTATAGCGCTTTCCTTCCATGAGAGTTGGATGACCAGTTCGGCTAAAATTTTTACATTGGTGTTACCATGGTGGAAACTAGAAAAGTTTTGTATAGACAAATATTCAAACACACTGAATTCAACGGAAATAATTGATGAATGTTTGCAAAGATAATTTTAACAAACGACATGTGGATACTTTTAGAGTATTGATTTCTCTTTATGCGCATAAAAAGCTATGCTTTATTAAGAGACATAACAACGTTAATAATGAAAATTATCATATTACAACAATTTCATGTATTATATTTTACATATCTATAATGACTTGGATTGTAGATATTAATATTCCAGTGTATTAATATTTAAATTATCAATGAGACATCCAAGACGACACAAAATATTTTTTGAATAGTAAGCTTCTAGTGAATATTCAGTACAATATATTACTAAATTGGTTAACTATTAAATATTATCTGGTTTGTCTAAAATAAAAAACACAGTTATAAATAAAAACAATAGATTTATTTTAAACGGGCAAATTAATAAGTTCAACGTTTCAGAATTTTATCACCCTATTTTCCACAAAGAATTGACAAACCGTTTAGTAAATTAAAAGAAGTAAAAAATATTAATCAAATATATCAAACTAAAAATCAGAGCTCTCTTCTAAAATAAAACAATAAAGTTTTAAAATAAAAATCAAATAACACTTGGAAATAACTAAAATAAGAATTTTCACTTCTGAGTACACTCACAATTCAAAAATAAAAATTTAAACTTCTCTTTACACTAGTTGAACCTTAACATTCAAGTCTCTGCAATTCAGATAACAACCCTCTCAAACAATTATAAATGTTCAATTAATTTCCAATTCATAATTCACAATAAACAGTTCCAGTTAAATATTAATAACTTACTAAATTTCCAACTTTCAATAAAAGTTATTGACAAAGTTCAATTTTAATTCACTTTTCTTGCAAGCATGAACCAAATGTAACTTGTATGATTCTATTATGCTCTATTGTTCCTCGAGAATAAGTTATTCAGATTGCTCTGTAGTTTCTATGAATTTTGCAATAAAAAATGCAACAAAATTAATTTAATATAAGATCAGGAAGACTATTTCAATAAAACGTACAATAAATTTGATGGTTACCTCAAAATCCCTCGCAGAAAAAATTTAAGAAACACGGCGCACTGTAATTAACTTAAATTGCGAAAATAACGAAAAGAAGGGCGAAAATTATGAGCGGGAGGAACCTTATAAATTCAGCTTGGATGTTCTCCACCAATTCCCAGTGCTTTCCCTTCAGCTCTCTCTTCAGTCGGTGGAACATAACAAAATCACACAGAGCTATGTCAGGGCTGTCATGAGGCTGGGGCACTAAATGGGTCTTGTTCTTGGTAGGGTAGATGATAACGACGAAGGACGTGTTTCTGGGGAAATATCCGTGGTGGAGCTTGAAGATCATGCCGGCAGTCAACGCAGGCGATCCGGCGTTTTAGTCTCGAACATCTTCGGATAAAAGGCTGCGATTCAATTCCTCGAAAGTCAAAGATGATAAACAGCATTGTTTTGATATTAGACTTGCTCATGTGCACTTTTTTGTGTTTGGGAGAGGATTCTATGTACCACTGAGATCCCTGCCTTTTAGATTGTGGATTAAAATATGTACTGATGCAGTCCTAACTCACATTTCTATCGAAGATGTTTGCTAGGGTTATTCAGGCAAAGGTTCACTCCGCCAGGATGCACAGTTGATTTAGAAGTTTAGCTGACACATTATTCTCCAAAACGATATATTATATAATAGTGCCAAAAATCGTTATTGGTATATATAAGATCATGCGTTGACTGCCGGCATGATCTTCAAGCTCCACCACGGATATTTCCCCAGAAACACGTCCTTCGTCGTTATCATCTACCCTACCAAGAACAAGACCCATTTAGTGCCCATTTCATTAATATCAGTTACAAAGAGGAATTTTAATATTTAAATATATTATAATCTAATCAGGCATTCCTAATATTGTATAATTTTAATTTATCCGTTATTACCTCTTGTACTGTGAAAAAGAGATCTGGCGTGAATTTTAGTAACCAATACAATAAGTTAAAACTTTTAGAACATGTTTATGTAACAATTTTTGGCACTAATTTTTAAATTATTATATTATTACAACTAAAATTAGTAAGCTTTTTTATATTTTAAAGGAAAACATTGAATTATTTCAACTAATTACGATTATCTTACTTACGAGATATGCTAGAAAGATTGCTGTAAAATACAAGTTAGAAAATGTTTCTCATAAACAGATATATCTATTTTCTTTTAAAACTACGTGAAAACCGCCAATATATTTTGCTTTCAGATGTAGAGGTATATAGATTAATGTAACCATATTCTCCCTGAACCCTTTTGGGTACTGAGAGGATATACAGCACCAAACATATTAAGTAGTTTTTACACAATACATAACAATGTAGTTTATTAACAATAATTAATTTATACTTCTATTAGCACGACAAAGGAACTATTCTAGTGTTTTTTGCTGTAAATAATCGCTAAAACTAGGATGTAAACTCCTTTGTGTAACGAGAAATATTGTGTAAAAACTATGATTTATATTGAATTAAAGTAACTTATCCATATAAGTCCTGGTCCTGACCCGCTTCTAACCATCACATCATGTTTCTGGTGTTACTTCCGGGGCTAGTTGTGAATTTAACGAATTTTTAAAATATGCAGCTAAATAACACTTTAGGATTAATTAAAAAAATTGAAACAACAAATGCTATGTTGTTTCCATGGATATAAAATAATGTTTTATGTAAATTGCTGCTTCCGTTTAACCAGTCTCTTATATTGCTGACGTCACGACTACTACTGGCACTAAACAGATCGCTTGTTATCTGATTACCCAAACCCGTACATTTTACTGCGAGAAATGTGTGAATAAAACATAATTATAAAAGTAATAATAAGATAGATCCAAGCCTAAATTTATGATTTTTATAGTACATTATTAATGTTTAGATACAATATCAAGGGACACTCTTAGAAATGAAACGTTATATCAATGCTAATTCATGTACAATAGTCTAGTTTTAAATTTCTAAAAAAATAATATAACAAATAACATAACCATAATGCATCAATAATCATATTTAATTTTATATTATGAACCGAAACTGTTTTGGAATTGCAATAATCACGCTAACCCTATTGGACATATTTTAACTAAATTTGATATCTCTATTACTAAGGTACAAAAATGTCTGCGTGTTTGTATTTTAAAGTATTCTCTAACAATTTTCATGAAACTAACTTCATAATTAAAAAATTAAAAATAAAGTATTTCGCCGCTAACCGTATTATAAAACAAAATGTATTCTAGTATTCAGTATATCCATAAATAAGTATCATTTAACATAGTAGGGTTAAATAGTAACGACAAGTACGATATGCTAATTTGTACACGTATGGATGTCAGTAATAACATATTAAACCAATTTGCATATTCTGATATCTTATAATATACTTGTGTTTAGCTTTTTGTGCCGTTCCCAAAACGTATTTAATAGGCGAGTGTCTCAACAGGCAACAAAGTCACATTGTGAGATAATCCGGTAGGTCGATTTATCATCATGTAATAGTAATTAATTCCTTTTCTCACAAATAAATATAATACTTCACAGTAGAATTTGGACACCGGAGATATTATTTACGTTTTACGTAAGCATCTCAGGTAACTAAGGCTCATTGTGATAGAATAATATTTACTGTTTTATCTTTAGTGATGAACTATTTACAATGCTGTTGAAGAACCGAAGCTCATAAATGAGCATAATATCTAAAACTGTAATTTATAACAATCTACTTAAGGTATCATTTGGTGGAATTGTAAGCTATTAATCTAATTATGAAAAGTAGGATGGAATATAACAATTATTTACGTTATTAAATATACCAATTAGAGGATGTTTAAAAAAAGTTATTATACAAAGAATATACAAACAGGTAAGTTTATCATGCACTCATTAGACGACTGCACTTAAACGAGATATATGTATAAAAGAACAGAATATATAGTAGAATGATAAATATTATAGCGTTTTTAGGTACACCTAGGAGCCTATTCGACCACAAAATATATTTATCGTCTAAAATAGTGGCACGATGCAATCGTTAAGTAGTCATTAGTTGTAGTAATAACATGAAAACGCAGGTTTTCACTACCATTAAGGTTCATTATAATAAACTAAGGTTTTTAAGCATGAACAACACTATGTCCTTAATATTCCGGGCAAAATATTCAATTTTTGTAAATTTATATGGGGCTACTAAACAACAAATTTATAATCAATCAATAAATACTTTACAACTCAACGTTTTGTATTTAAATACTTTATAAACAGCTATAGTGTACTGTACCTTTTAGGTCCGAAAACGAGAGGAGGAATTTTTATATTTCTACTTTTCTCAAAACAATTTATACATTGAGAGTGTTGAACCATAAAATATAAATTATTAACACTGCCTAAAGATCTTTCTCAATAAAATTAAATTTGATAGTAACACTAAAACATTTTTTAAATTAATTCATTACAGTTTCAGTTGCTTCTAATTGAATTGTAAATCTTAAAATTTTAAACATATATCTATAATTTTCTTCGTTATAGTTTTTATAAACCAAATTTTTGAGGAATCCCAGAGTATAGCGTTGATATGTGAAACATCCTTGATAAAATCCTTCGTTGAAAAATTATAATCCTGAAGGATTTTTGAAAGGAAAAATTTATTTAAACATCTTTTTTAAATCATATGTAATACACCATATACAACTCAATTATATCGTAATATGAGATAAGTCACTTCCTACTGAAGTAAGAAAACAATCCTCCTGGTCATAAACTGGCACAATCTAGCAAGATTAAGACAACCATCTAAGGCAGTTAACGAGTCATCTGGGTTAGCTCCGGTCATTATGAGACATGCTATCCTTAGGATGCAAGCTAGTCCGGACTTAGTATTTATCCATGAGACAAAAGCCCCAAACTGCAGTCCAGGTCTAATCCTGGAGATACAAAGCCTCTGCAATAGCTTCGGCTCAAGACCCCAAGACATTCCGATCGAAAGCTTGTTCTGCATTAGTAACCATACTTCCCTCGCAACTAATCTTTCCAGTTGTGGTCCCCAATCCGGTCACGTGTTAACGATGTAATCGACGGATATCTCTATGATATCTATATCTCTATGATATCTCTATGAATGTGGGGGGTGTCGAAGATCGGACAAGGACTGCGGCGAAGTACCTGGGTGTGTTACTCGACTGCCGTATTCGGTATTAGGAGCACATTCAGGCGGTGTGCGACCAAGCCTCTAAGGTGGTTTTGTCTCTCGGCAGGCTGATAGCTAACGAAGGTAGCCCTAGATCAAGTAAGAGACGCCACCTCATGTCTATTGTAAACTCAACCCTTCAGTATGGCGCAGAGATTTGGGCGGGTGTCATGAGGATAAGGCGATACAGTCAAAAGCTGTTATCGGTATAGAGAAGAGCAGCACTTGAGGCGCCTGCGCCTATCGCACCATTTTCGGTTCGGCCGTGGTGGTCGTGGCTGGGGTGATTCCTATTGATCTGCTTGCCATCAACGGACAAACCGTCTTTCGGGAGGCTGCCGAGCGGGGTAGAGAGGATGCCGTGGTTGCTGCCAGTGTGGAGACTCTGCAGGATTAACAGCGGAGGTGGACGGAAATATCGGACGGTCGCTGGACCTTCGGTCTCATTCGAGACCTTCAATCCTGGATAGATCGTGGCAACGGGGAGATTAATACATGTGTCAGTTCCTGACAGGGCACGGTTACTTTAGGAAGTACCTCTACAGGATGGGAAAAGTCAGGTCGCCTCTGTGTGCTTACTGCCCGGAAGAAGATGATGACGTTTATTACCTCTTCGCTTGCGGGCGCTTAACCGAGGCCAGGCGAATGTTCACCTCCACAGTTGCCACCACAGTTGGCGATGTTTCGGCAGACAACATTGTGGAACCGATGCTGCAGAGTGAGGAAGCATGGAATGCAGTAACCCCTCATGTACACGCGACCCTTCATCAGAAGCGTGAAGACGGATGTCTGGCTGACCCCTAGCTTCCTATTGATCTGCTGGCCATCGACAGACAGACCGTCTTTGGGAGGCTGCCGAGCGGGGTAGAGATAATGCCTTGGCTGCTGCCAGGGTGGAGACTTTGGAGGTTTCGCAGCGGAGGTGGACGGAAAGATCGGACGGTCGCTGGACCTTCCATCTCATTCGAGAGCTTCAACCCTGGATATATCGTGGCAACCGGGAGATAGTCTGTGTGAGTTCTTGACAGGGCACGGTTACTTTAGGAAGTACCTCTACAGGATGGGAAAAGTCAGGTCGCCTCGGTGTGCTTACTGCGCGGAAGAAGATGATGTTCATCGCACCTTCTTCGCTTGCAGGTGCTTAACCGAGGCCAGGCGAACGCTCGCCTCCACAGTTGCCACCACAGTTGGCGATGTTTCGGCAGACACCATTGTTGAGCCGATGCTGCAGAGTCAGTAAGCATGGAATGCTGTAACCACTCATGTACACACGATCCTTCATCAGGAGCGTGAATACGGATGTCTGGCTGACCCCTAGCTTCCGAAACAAGTAGTTTTGTCCTGGATGGGACATAAGACACACGGACCAGGCGAAAAAACTAGCATACACCAACATTCACTCATTTTCAATATTTAGCCTATTTGAAGATACCAGAAAGATTGTTGTAAGACATAAGTTATAAATTGCTTTTCATAAATATATCTCTTATCCACTAGTCCAAAATTGTTCATAAATTACTATGATGATCGTTAGGAGAATAATTTTAAACATATTTTCTCTGTACGCCTTTGGTACAGAGAGGATTAAATAAAAATTAGTATAACTTAATAGCTTTTCTACAGAAATAAAATGGATTTTGACTTAAATTATCAAAATTAGACTATAATTGAAGGAAATAATAATACAATATAGAAGTTATGTTTCCTTTGCGACCCAAAAATTATTACATACAAGCTCAAATTATTCCGGTGTTTTTGTAGAGAATAACAGTCTAGGATGTAAACTGTTTGGTGTATCAATAGATAGAGAAAAATATATCTAAATAATAAAAGTAACTTATCCATGTGATACCTGATCCTGACCCAGGACCTGGTTCTGCTTCTGGCCATTTCATAGTGTTCCTAGTCGTGCTCCATTGATGTGCGGCCAGTTGAAAAAAATTTTTTAATTCTATGACATAAAACTGAACTAAAAACATGTAAACACTTGTATCTTCTTTTGTTTCCATGGATATGAAATAATTTAAAGTAAAAACTGTTGCATTTCGGTGTGGTTTTATAATTTAATTTTTATCTTGACTAGCTCGTTTCCATCACGACGACAGGTAATCAAAACTCTAACTATCTGGTTGGAAATACATATTAGATTTTCAAGAAATAAACGTGAAAATACAAAAAAGATTTTGAATTATTAATTACAACAAGATTTCAATCAAGAAATTCTTCCTTGCGTCCTTGGTAAAGATCCATTTATGTGCATAGTTTGTGAGACAGTAAATCAGGAGAGCGTGGATTAAACTATTGGTTTTTAGTACATGAGCTGTTAAACAAAGTACTCACAGGAATAAGGTCATCGTTTCAGGATTACCTGAAATCGGTGGAGCCTGAAAATATTCGAACTAACCAGATAGTGAATGTCCCCCTGAGTAGACTCATATAATAACCGTCGCAATTTTTCATCTTACCCAACATAAGACCTGAGTATATAAAAAATCAATAATTTCCTAAAATTTTTTGTATGAACAGCATTTTTAAAACGTTTCCAAGCTATTGTATTCTTAATTACATCTTTTATGAACAACAGTCTACTACATTTATAAAAAGCTGCACCTTTTCATACATTTAAAAATGGTATGAGTCATTTCAAACTTACTTAATAGGGAATGACAATATTATTGACCGGTCAAAAGAGTCAAAGTCAGACAATCGATCTTGTCAGAGTTGACCTTCGCACTGACTGTTTTACCCACGGCCAGCTGTACGTCCTGCTCAATAGAGTTATTTTTTTCAGTATATGCCCTATGGTGAGGATATAAAAATAATTAAATTGGAGTGTATAGGGCATATTAAAAAAAGAATGGGAACTCGATTGCGTACACTGAAACAGAAATCAAAGAACACAAAGCTTGCTGATGGTAAGCCGCTTTCGAAAAAAACCAACTAACAGATTTAGCTGTTCAAAAGCTTCAGATTTTTATGGCCTAGCTATAAGAAGGAATTGTCACAGCCTGAATGATATGAAAAATGCAGTCTGGGCCACTTACTTTCATGTCATGTCAAGTAACAATGAGCCACGTCATGAACTCTGTCCTAAAGAACCTGATATGTGGTGTAAGTACAACATTGCAGTTATCGAGGGCAAAGAATATGACCACGACAAGCACTTTCACCTTCCTGAAATCATAATGTCAGAAGTAAAGCCAATATTTAGAGATCTCTCTAACTCTGAATTGTTAAAAAAATGCTTAGCTGGTAAAACACAAAACCCAAACGAGGCCTTGAATAATCTTATTTGGACCCGTGTGCCTAAAAGGACCTTCGTAGGCCTACCAACATTACAATTTGGTGCCCAAGATGCTGTATTGTCTTTCAATGATGGCTATTCAAGCAAATGTAAAGTAATTGAGCACCTAGGGCTACAATTAGGTAAGCACTTCATTGAGGCTATACATCGCCTAGACAAATACCGAATACATTAAAGTGAAAAGGCCGCAGAAGAATTGGAAAAAAAGATCAGACAGAGCAGAACCTTGCTTAAAAGGTGACTTGAGAACCAGTACCAAGATGCAGAAGACCCAGACAACCCAGCATATGCTGCTGGAGGGCACTAAATGTGAGTAAATAGCAAAAATATGATTTTATTTTAGTTTTTGTTGATTTTCCGAAAGTTGCATTTTTAATATTTAGAAGACACATAAATAAAAAAGTATTAAAGGTAGACCAATGAAGGTTTGAGTAATGTGTCCCACAGTTAACATTATGTTTAAATGGCATTCGGGCTCCCCTTAAAATTTAAATCTCCCACTTGACTTTAAAATATTGCTAAGTCATTGGTATTGATTTCATTTTTTTCCTGTAACCTGTTACGCCCAAAGAGGCTCTTAACGTTTCGACTAGAAGTTTAGCGTCAACCTCTTTATCAGAGACTTAGTAATACATGCTCTTTGTTAAGTAATTTAGCAGCATTGTACGTAGTAATCTGACATTAAGTAATTCGTAAAATAAATAATAGCTTACAGAGTAGTTCAGTTCCGATTAATATTTATAAATAAAATAATTATTATCCGTTTTATTCGAACAAAGTTACTCTCAGTTACGTTTTATATATATTTAAAAAAAGAAATTTTTAAAGATAAAATATTTTATTAAAACTGTACTGTTTCCGAAACTAAATGTTTAATAACTAAAGGATGTGTTACAAAATGACTTAAAATTGTTTGTAATATGACAGGAAACAAAAAAGGAATATAAATTTAATTCTGAATGTCTATGAAGGTTAATATCAGAGCTCTGGTGATGGTTTCAGAAACTAATTGGTTAAATCAACACTAACATACTATATTTCTACCCAAATCTGTATAATATATTTATTATTTTATTGAGTGTAAATAATTAAATGTTAATAAGATATGAATTTTATTCCTAAGTCTACTAGCATTCGCTTATTTCAAATCATGCTTAATATTGCACTGTTATTAAATGCCTGAGTGATATATCTAAGACATATTTAAGTAAATAATTCTCCAAGTAATCTTTACACTATTTATCAGATATGTATGAAAGGATATTATATAGCTTTGTGGATGTGTCGAAATTAATTGTAAACTGATTCTTTCTGTACACTTATAGTACTGAAAGGATTTAAAAACACAAATCTGAAGTTCTGTTTTAGCTCACAAAATATACCAAAATAATCCTTCAAATAATCTTTACACTTTTTATCAGATATGTGAACGGATATTATATAGGTTGGACGATATATTAGAAATGATTGTAAACTGATTCGTTCTGTACATTTAGAGAGTACCGGTATTGAAAGAATTTAAAAACATAAATATAAGTTATTTCTTAGCTTAAAAAATATACGAACGTTATTTGTTGATCAAGAAACTTCATGTAAAAATCCTGTTAATTGTAAACACGTTATAACTAAATAGGAACTGTTTCACTGCGCATTGAAACTGCTATTATATAATTCCTTAGTGGATGAAAATACTAAAAATGCTATTTTGATCAGTTAATTTAAAACAAGCATTTACTTTCAAAATTAGTGTGAAGTAAAAATTAAATATATTAATTTATTTTTGAAATATATGATGTGATTTGTCATGATTAACTCCTGTATAGGACTGATAAAATAAAAGCTATAACTCTTATTATAACCATTTTGCTATGTTCATACCACAACCCTAACAATATTAGGGTAGTCACACTAGTTTAATTAACTTTCCATATTTATTGCACAGTTGACTTTGATTACTCTCTTGTACTTTAAGGAATTATAATTTTATTTTTACTGCGCACGTTACGGCATAGATATTTTTATTGTTTGAATGTAAAAAAGATATAATATATTTCATATTCAAATACAGATAAGGTATTTTTCTCAGTATCACTATAAACATATTAGAGAATTTTAATATAATAAGCTGTTATATACTTGATTTTGTGCTCAAAGAGCCCTTTGTTCATATCTGCACAGGAAGTAGTCTTTCACCTAATGCATTCTCTCTTTTTGTTAACAAACCACTTCCATTAACTTATTTTCTTTGGAATAGTTTAATTAAATAGTCTACAATACGGTATAATTTTCAAGTTACATTACATTTATAAAGAATATAAAAATGTAATTACTATATAAATTCTTGACTAGTTAAGTTATAAACACCATTGACTCAGAATATTGAAATGTTCATTCATGATTAGCACCCGTGTAAATTAAACTGTTGTTAGTGAATAGTGCGTCCGATTGGGAACTCAAATTCTGACCCTTTACGTGTTATAGCCGAGTCGGTAAACATATACTACCAAGACAGTAGAATATATAATATTTCTTTAGAGTGTGCCCAATAAATGAGAAGGTGCAGGTATTATAGTACTTACCCGAAAAGAATATTATAACATTATTTTAAAGCGAACATTTTTAATTTATAAAAGCCATAATGGAATGTAATAAGAAAGTGAGTTTATAAACCCTCTACAGGAGAGAGTTCTGTGTACGATTTAGTAACTAAATTAACAAAGGGAACAGTTGTAGAATATTTTTCTTTTTAAAACTACCCTTTACGTTTTTTTCTAGTACTTGATTTATACAATTTAACATGATTTAATCTTGCACTAATATCATTATTCAGCTAGCATACACTATTGTAACTTAAATTTCAATATTTATTCCATAAAAGCATGTCCAATATAAGGCTGTTTGACATAAGATGATGCTTCCCTTATAAAAATTTTGATTTTATATAAATTACGTAAAACAGGTCAGATTCCACTCTGTGGTAATCCATAAATATATAAAAATACAAAACGATTCTCCATGTGTTCTTTGAGTAAAGACCTGATTATAAACAGCCTAAAACACAAGTTTTGTAGTTCTGGAAGGAATTTTTGGCAACCTTAACAAAACCTAGACACATAACTCAACCGAATAACAACACTCATTTGAATGTAGATTGCTTAGTAATAGTTTAGAACAAAATTTATTTGTTCCGGTGTTCTGTCACTAAAACTAGGATGTTTAAACTGCTTTGTTAGTGAGAGATCGAAGAGCAATACTGCGATTCCTGAAAGAATAATAAAAGTAACTCATCTGTAAGTTCTGGTCCTGGTCCTGGCCATAAAGTGTCCTGGTGAAGTTTCCCGGACGTGCTTTAATTAAAAAATTGTTATTATACACTGAGCTATAGAAAAATTACTGAACGAAACCTGTATCTTGTTGTTTCTATGGATATGCATAATTTTTATATAATATTGTACTGTTGAGTATGTTTCAGCTGTATTCCTTATTTTATTTTAATGTTGACTTATGCAGCCACGTCTTTTCTTACGTTAAGTCTATTTCTGAAATGCAAGTAAACTTCTGTTATGTGATTATATAGTTGTATATTCTGTAGTTAAAAATATATCAATAAACACATTTATAACATACTTGTTTCTAAATGCTGCCCAGAGATGCGTTTGACATAGCATTCTAAAATACTGACATATCTACAAAACGTACATAGGTTTTACAACTTATGTGATCAATTAGTCTGCAATACAGTGTGACTTTACATTATTCCAAAAATTATTCCTAATGATACGAATTTATAACTAATAACATTTGTGAAGGAAACAGGATTTCCCCGGATATTTGCTTTGCTTAGTGATACAATACAATCAGTAACACTACGTTTCAAGATATGTAATCTGATCTCTTCTTCTGGTAAATGACTAAACTAATGCATGTATTCAACCTATACAAACAAAACATACATGAACGTTGTGACACGCATAAGCCTGGATCCACAACGGCCACGTTGTGTGTCTATTTCATGCACACTTATTCTAAAACATGCACTTAATTAAACTGAATAGTGATTATTCAAACTGAACTCCCAAGATTATAAAATAATAAGTTGTATTATTATTAATGCAGAGTATTCAAATGTTTATTATTAGAGAGTATATTACATTTCTGAAGATTTGAATTTTTTTTCAAATAACTTACCATTTATATAACAATAATAACAAATATATTAATTTTATCTTTATACGGAATTTTATGGCGTTAATATATCCATCCTACAAAAATTGTATGCTACCTGGCGTGTAGCCTAGGTATTTTTAACTTTCCCTTTTATGAATGTAAAATAATATGTAAATGAAGGCCAAATTTTTTACTGGAAAAGGCCTTGTAGATAATGTTGTCGCCAAAACCTTAACAAGTATGGGTTAACTAATTTTTAATGTTAGATGCTAGTAAGACGATACATGTATGGGACTTTCACAAACCTAAGCTTTCTGATTTATAAACACTTGTGGCTAAAACTGTTTAAATTTTTAATATCAAATTTGAATTTGCCAAATTGTCTCATTTAAGAAAATAAACAGGTATACGTAAGTACGTTAAAAAAGCCCATTTCTTTAAACACTTCTATTTCCGAAGTTTTTAATTAATTTAAGATCTTTTCAAAAACCAAATATCCAGAAGTGCCTTACCATTCAATAGACCAAATTTGGTTCCACCTCGAGTGGTGGGCGGATTTTTGCTAAAAACGTATTTCAATTAACTGGACTCCAGCGACTCATGAGAAGAAGCTTAAAATATTTAAACTTTAAAAGAAAAGCATATCAATTTTTAGGTATTAACAATATGACCACTGGTATTTTAAACACAATTCAGCTATATTATTCCTTAACTGAATTATAGCGAAGTCTATCATTAGATAGTTAAATTATTGTCATGACTTGAAATTACTCATGAAACCTCACCGAACACTTTTAAGCGACACTTGGTGTTGCCTTGTTGTGCAACTTTGTAATAGACCTGTGAAAGAAACGATGGAAACGATCTGGTTTTATTAGAGTTGTTTCAAACATACGCATTCTAAAGGTTTACATCTGAAATAAATTTTTCAATTAAACAATAATTTTTATTACTTTCTAGCCTCCTTAAGATCGTGCAATATATTTATGATAAGTTAAAACGCAAAATATATACCTTATTGGGAAAAATATGATGACACTAATCGTAAAATTTGAGATAATATCATAGTAGCTTAATAACACCTATCACGTATAATTAATATTAATTCATGTTTTACTTAACAAGATTAAAATGGGCAAATTCCATATCTGTTAACCATTCTGAAATAAGTTGAGGACGAATTATCATACCACAATCCTTAGGACGTAATAGAGACTTGAACCATAATTAAAAGATTTTTCATACTACCTTGGTTTGGTGAAAAAGCTCTCACTGGTAGATTGAAAAACTTTACCGGAGTTAAAATGTACAAACGAGTATCAAAGAGACAACAAATCCGAAGCCAGCGGCACTCAATGTAATCTAGCAATTGAATCGATTGTTTTGGAAGCAAAAAGTATGAACTTTTGTGAATACTGTGGTAAAATAATTATCTGGAACCTTCTTTTGTGAGTGAGTATAAAATAAAAGGATAATAAACTGCTTATGAATGTACTGATTGTGAATTTGCGAGTTTAAAAAACTATTATGCTTTGCAAAAATTCAAAGAATAGTACATTAATTTATAAACCCTAGATCGAGAAAAAGACGTATTATTGGTATTTTATAATATATCAATGCGTTTTCAATAAATACAACTATTAAGTGTTCTTTACTTCCTGGAAACAATGAGTGATAATTTTCCTTACTCTAACAAACCTCAGGTCGGTAGACGGTTTTACGAGCTGTCAGTACTCAAAATTATACTATATATAAGTTTTTGATAAAAACTTTACGCGTTTATTACCCATTTGTTGTAGTTAATAAACTTAAAATCGAAACAAAGCATGTGTTCGAGACCGAATTTTGAATATTTTATCGGATATCTTAGAAATGGGTGGTCTTACTGGTCTTGGATGTATTTTAATCAGATTTTCAGTTGCAATAGACTTACCTGGATCCAATAAATTCGAATAACCTATAAACTATCTTTGCACCATAAAACCAACGGTTTCGCTTTATTTCCGTCCTTTCCTGGAAGATTGGGTGAACTCTTTGGCTACCCGTTGTTCGCTAACAAAGCGTTTACCGTCATATGTTTATATGAACTTTTTCACATTTTGATGAAAATAAACCACCTGAGAAGTTTGTCAGTTTACTCGTGGGACACCCTGTATATGCACTGGACCAGTGTTTTATGCTGTGATAAGGTATCGATAAAACTGGGATGTAACTACGTATTTTGTGTGTCATAAGAGCAGAAGGAATATTTTTTTTACTATCTAGAAATAGTATATGAAAGTATTTAAATAATAAAAATAACTCACTGTATACGACGGTCCTGGACCTCTCTCTGAGCCTCAAATCGTGATCCTTGTTCGTTGGTCCTCGGAGGTGCTGCGATTATAATGACTTTTGAATATGATACTGAGCAATTCAGAACATTGAAAAACCCCGACATTTTCTTCCAATGTTTCCATGGATACAAGTAATTTATATGTGTACCTAGATGTGTGAGACATATTAGCTGGATTATTTTAATAAACGTGTCCATATTTTATTATACACAAGTGACGTTCTTCAGTAATTATGGAACTAAATACATGAATTCTTTCTATTTCTTTTCTAGTATAGGGAGAACGTTTGCGAGTATAAGCAAACTGCCTTAAGTTTCGTAAAATTGATGAAACCTTTCCTCCAAAAATGAAATTAATTATCAGCCTAAACTAGCTTAGATCCGGGTCGTAATAAAAGAACTAGAATTTAGTATAAAATATCAAGCAATAGGTTTATCAGAAATATTTTATTTTATTAAAAACATTTAAATGTCAATGTCAGGCAACGTTATTGGAAGACTAAACTTGCATCCAAGTATTTGTAACCGTTATTGTAAAACATTCTATTATATATTTTTTGAAGGGTGACCTCCGATACTTTTAATTCATAAATTATTCTTTGAAAGATAAACTCGTACTAGTGTACATATTGTAGTACATACAAAACTGGTACTTTTTTGTATGTTTTACTGTAACCTTTGTCATTTAACGTTCTCAGCGTGCTCTAGTCTGACATGCAATGAGGGTTTGTATCAGTTAATCAGTACTATACAGTCCCACAACAACAATGTGCACTAGCTGTTGATTGGACACTTCTATCACGTTACTTCTTTAAAATTTATTAACTCACTTATATCTAAATAAGGGCTTTTAATCTGACAATTTAGAAAATTTTATTTAACAAAAATATCTTAGTAGTGGATGTTGTATTTAAAAATTAGCAAAAAGGTTTTTAACTACGCATTACCTTAAATTTATGTTTAAAAATGTCCTGTAAATATAAAAATTTATCAATTTTCAAAGGTACATTTATTTGTTATCCTTTTATTGTACACTTTTTTATTCAACTGGATATGTATTATAATTACAGCTTTAAACATTTATAGCTAAGGCATCACTTACGGCTGTAGAGTTTGAGTTGAATTTTAAAAATTTTATTGTTAAATTACTAGCTACTCCGTCTTTTCTTGGAAACTTAGGAAAAAACCTTGTGGAGTAATTTATAAACGGTTTTGTAACTTGGAAAGCTGATATGACATTACTCTTACGAGGATAAAATAAGTTGTTTTCTGGAATGTCACTTTTAGCCAAGTTTTCACTCGCATATGAAACTATCTCAAAATAGCTTTGATTATGAACATATTATTATATCTACTATTGTCTATTAGTTATGACATTAGAATGTAATATAAAAATGATTTTGTTACTATCGCAACAAGTAGCAGCATTAACATTCAATACGCTATGTGGAAAATATTATTGATGGAGGTATTTCCAAATACGCCAAAATATTTGCGAGACACATTATCCACCTATCTATATTCTGAACAGTTGGTGAACTTACGGTTTCACGGTGCAGTCCTAAGCCACCTTCAGTGTAATTTTACTACCTTACACTTTTTATTTAGGGACTTGTGCTAATCCTCATTCCTCTAAGTTTCATCTGTGGATACTTGGATCTCTGTAGTCAGTAATTAGTCGAGAAGTGGAGGTTCAGAACCCAGCTTAACTTTATAGAAGGCAATAATTACCTAAATACCAGTTAGGTTTAAAAAGATCTTCCTCGCCACCCATCTCGCCACCCGTTAGAATGTATCCTTCAAGGTCCTGAATGACCGTTTACTAATTTAACCTGGCTCTGGTGAGTTCCTGCTGTTGTCATCCTAATGCGAGAAAGAATCCAAGGCTCGCGGCTATAACTTCTGTGGTGTTCATGGGGATAATCCCCAGGACCATCCATTTCACAACATGGGCATTTTAATTGCCCAGTACCTCGGTCTATATACCACACTGGATGAATGTATAGGCTTTTGGCATTAGACTTAAAATTCCTCTACTTTTTAAACAGTTTAGTACTAGCAACGAAATAATGTATTGGGAATTACCATACGAAATACTACACTGTTAGTATACGAAAACAGCTTGCACGAACAAGCACTGGAACTCAGGCCCTTGAGTTGATATGCTGATACAGAATTACTCAGCTACAGTAGCAGGTGTCTACTAGACACATTCTGGTAATTCTTCCTGCAGCTTGTGCCCACTAGATATGAAAGTGCACATTTTGCATTAATATACTCTAATTAATCTTGCTATATTGCATTAATGTTGCTGTATTGCAAAATTCTTGTCGTGAAACGGAAACTATAATTTAGTTTAAGCGGATAGTTTTAAGGATCGGAACATTTTTCTGTACGCATTTTTAACTGTCACATTTATATTGCCTGATTTTTGTTTCGTGTACTATGGAAGTTCACCTAACAAAATAAATGAAACTACTGTTTTTTTTTTCTAAACTATTTAAAAGTATACAAATTATTACATAATTTTAAACACAATTTAGTTGGTCTATTTTAGTATTAGTCAGTCATTATAAACTACTTTCAACTTTTTTTACTATTTATGCTACTGAATAACACATTCTGGTAATTCTTCCTGCAGCTTGTGAATTTAACTGTTCAGATTAACAATTCATAAGATTATTGATTACCTTAAAAAATATTAAGCCTATTCAGCATGCACGCTTTAGTTGTATGGGAAATTAAATAACAGCCCAAAACCCAAATGTAACAGAATTCAGAATAATGTACCATACGTTTTACGAGGAACGTACAGTTGGTTTTATTGTGCATAGTAATCAGCTTTGTGCAAGGAATAAAAGTAGTAAAAAGATCCAAATCATACATTTTTTTAATATTAATTAAGTTTATATTTTTTATATTTTGTATACATTTATAATAAATAACATATTCACTGGAAAAGTTATTTGTGCTATCGTAAATTGTCAAGAAAACTAGGATATAAACTACGTACTTTAGATGTCAAGAGATAGTGAGAGCAGAAACTACGATATACAAACAATAAAAATAACTCACTGTAGTTTCTGGTCAAGGTCCTCTCTCTGAGCCTCACATCATGTTCCTTGTTTGCTAGTTTTCCGAGGTGCTGCGATTAAAGTGAATTTTGATTATAGTATTGAGCAATTCTGAATAATTAAATACCCTGAACTTTTCTTTCGTTGTTTCCATGGATATAAGTAATTTATATGTGTACATCTGTAGGGGGCATATCAGCTGGATTATTTCAAGGAAAATGTCCATATTTTATCCTACGCAAGTGACGTTCTTGTATAATCGTTGACGTACAATAAGATGCGTTTGTATTTATTTTCTGCTCTAGGACTAAAGCATTTACGAGTATAAGCAAACAGCATTTAGTTTTGTAAAATTGACGACATCTAACCCTCCGAATATGAAAGTGATCGTCAGCCAAAACTTGAATTGGTGCGGGATATAATACTTTATTATTAAAACATTTAACAACAATTAATTATAACGGTCAGACACGTAAGTGATAGTAATATCACCGTAAGACAACGATATGGAAAGACTAAATTAGCCATTTTCTGCCAAGTATTTGCTACCGATATTGTCTAAACTTCCCAGTTTTTATATTTATGTAAAGAATGACCTACGAGAATTTAAATCTGGTTCTTTGTAAAATAATCTTGCATACTAATTTTTATCTTTTACTCTAACCTTGGTCAATAAATGTTCCTAGCGTGCCCTAGCCTAACTTGAAATAAGGGTTTTTATCAATTACTTATTACTACACAACCCTGCAACAACAAAGAGAACTAGCCATTGATTATACACTTCTACAACTTTACTTCTCGAACATGTTTTTCTGTTGCAACTCACTTTAATCCGAGTAAGGGCTTTAAATGTAACAATTAGTAAATAAAATTGTGTCTTGACCAAGTGTTAATTTACAAAAAGATATTATTAGCGGAGTAGCGAATATCATATTAATAAACGTAGAAAAAAATAGGTTTTTTAACTAACGTAGCTGAAATTTATTTACAAAATGGAGCAATTACTTTATATATATATATATATATATATATATATATATATATATATATATGTGTGTGTGTGTGTGTGTGTGTGTGTGTGTGTGTGTGTTTTGTCCTTTTATTGCATGCTTTGTTATTCAAATGAATAAGTATTATATTTATAACTTGAAACATTTATAGCTAATGCATCATTTACGTATGTAGAGTTATGCATTGAATTTTAACACTTAAGATATGCATTAAATACAGGGTGTAACACAGACGTTACATTACTATCTTCTCAGTCAGTTCTTGGAAGCTGAATAGCTTAAAAGTTTAGAAGAGGAGAGTGAAGTTAGACTCCTTATACGTAAAAAATTAGAAATTAACACAAATATTTTATAATATTCTTCACATTAATGTTATGTCTTGTGCAATAGGCTTCGCTGGGATTGCATGCTAAATTTGAACTCTATAGCCTATTTCACTTACGAGATATCCTGTGGACAGATAAACATTTAATCATACAGGAAATAAATGTTTACATTCACGGTGACCGAAAAGGAGAAATCGTGTGAGTTTACTATGTTCAATGGTAGGCTTCTATGACGCTCAGCCTAATTCCAAGGTAGACAGCACCATTATATTAATTCATTAATTATGACAGTCTTAATAGAAACCTCATGCAAGGTTTTATATCAGTACTCAAATAAAATTTATGGTAAGGAAACGAGGGTACTACCACAAAGGTGTGCAATGGAATCATCTATTGCAAGTTAAAAGTTACATTGAGCACGATATATTATAATTTCTTTGTACTCTATTAATAAATGTGGCATTACAATATCACATGATAGTACACAGATTGTAGACATGTTTAATAATTCACCAATCATGGTTGCAAGTAAGAACCAAACATATTCGCTCTGCCAAATCCGTACCTGCACTACTAACAAACAGCTATGTTTGGAAAAGCTGATTCTATGTAAATGTTGCGTTTAGCTCCAGTTTACCTTTCTCTTACGTGCAGAAAATGAAATAAACCTTCTTCCACACAAGCAAATCTTACGTGCAATCAAATCTTCTAAACAGTACACAGATATGGTGAGAAGGATGATTCAGTGAGGCTGTGAATGTTAAGTGTTAAACCGATGCGGGGGTTTCCTTTTAACTTTATTCGTTTTCGTCAACAAAATATTTTTGGATCGATTTCGATGAACATGACTCGAGATTTAAGAAGTCTCAACAGCATCAGATTTTAGTCGCTGCACTAAGAAGGTGAACTCGAGCTAAACTCAACATATGTATTGAACCAGCCCTTCCCACCATATCTGCGTTATTGAAGACTTAGTAGCTCCACCGTGCTTTTGGATCGTGTCAGTCAACATCACAGTGCTTTTAGTTGTGCACCTGATGAGACATGAGTATATAGGGTGCATAATGAAAATAATGACCATTATCCGGAAAATAAATTATTTAATCATCCGATTGATAAAAATGGTGATCATACTTCAAAATAGTCTCCTCCTGCATCAATACAACTGCTTAAACAATTCTGCCACACTTGGAAAGCACGCTGGAACTCCTCCACTGGAACGCCTCTCAGTAGGTACTCATATAACTTCAGCTTGGATGTTTCCCACTGAATCCCAGTGCTTTCCCATCAGCTCTCTCTTCAGTCGGTGGAACAAAACAAAATCGCACAGAGCTATGTCAGAGCTGTAAGTAGACTACGCCACCATGAGGGTCTTGTTCTAGGTAGGGTAGTTGGCAACTACGAATGCCGTGTGGCTGGGGGCATTTTCGTGGTGGAGCTTAAGATGACTTTAATATCAGGCCGGACGCGGGCGATCTTGCGTTTAAGTCTCAAGCTCCTCCAGACAAAGGACTGCGTTTACAGTTTTTCCTTGCGGTACAAACTCAAAATGGACGATTTCTCAAACGTCAAAGAAGACTATTAGCATTATTTTGATACAAAGACTTCATATATCTATTAGTGTCCATTTAATTCGAAATATTGTAAACATTCTCCCTGTACTCTTTGGGTACTAAGAGGATTATACATAGCACCCAACACGAATTAGTAGCTTTTACACAAAACTTAAAAATACAGTGTATTAACTATATTAAATTTGTTCTTCTGTTAGCGCTACATATGAACTATTGTGGCGTTTTGTGCTGTAAATAATCGCTAAAACTAGGATATAAACTGCTTTGTATAACAAGAAATAGCAAGTAAAATCTATGATTAAAATTGAATTAAAGTAACTCATCCTTGTAAGTCCTGGTCCTGCTTCTGGCCATCACATCGTGTTCCTGGTGCTACTTCCACGACTAGCTGTGAGTTGAAGGAAATTTGAAAAATGCAGCGACATAAAACTTTAGACCTATTTTAAAACATTAAATTATAAATGCTATTTTGTTTCCATGGATATAAAATAATATTTTACTGAAACTACTGCTTACGTTTTAGCTGTCCCTTATATTGCTGACGTCACGAATACTAATAACGCTAAACTTTTGTTGTATGATTACCCCAACACATAAATTTTAGAGGCACAAACGGGTAAATAAAACTTAACTATAAAGATTTTTATAAGTTTTTTCCCCTTTCTGATAAATGTGTAACATTATTAGTGTTTAGTTGCAATATCCAGGGAAACTGTCGACATGACATCTTTTACTATTTTTAATTATTCTACAATACGCGACACGACATGACATTTGGAAACTTCATTTCCAAATTTAACCAAAAGGATAAAACTGAACACAAAAATTTAAAACATCTTTTCAAAATTTAACCAATCACCAAATCCCTCGCCTGGGGCGAGTTGTAATATTATACAATCAAATGTACACAAACCGGGTTGAGTTTCTTTTTAAGTGAAGTTATCTTTAAATCTGAAATATTGTTAATTCCATATTCTCTGGAATACATAATTATCCCAATTAGGTTCTGTAAAATAATATTACGTTTACATAAATAATCAAATTTATAATTTATTATTTGCGTAAATGGTAAAAAAGATAGCGACACATAAAAAGATTGTTGATCTTAACACGGTTAAGCTTTTAAAAACTAACATAAAAAAAATTTCCACCTCTTGTATAGTTAATAAAGTTCTTAACTTAAAATATAAATATCCCAATTGATATTAAAATATTTCTATGTTTCCATGAAGTCATTGATAGACATTTAATTTTGTTCCTGCAACCTGTTGGGCTGAAAGAAGCTCTCAACGTTTCGACTAGATGTTTAGCGTTAACCTCTTTATGAGTGACTTAGTAATACATGCTGGCTGTTAAGTAATTTAGCAGCATTGTACGTATTGATCATTGAGTAATTCTTAACATAAATAATAACTTATAGAGTAGTTCAGTTCCAATTAATATTGTTTATTAAAATAATTATTATCTGTTTTATTCTTAACTAATAGGAACAAAGTTACTCTCAGTTACGTTTTATATTAATTTAAAAAAAGAAAATTTTTAAAGATAAATAATTTTATTAAAACTGTACTGTTTCTGAAACTAAATGTCTAATAACTACAAGATGTGTTTCAAAATGAAAAAAATCTATGACAGGAAAAAAGAGGAATATATATTTCATTCTAAATGTCTGTGAAGGTTATTGTCAGATCTCTGGTGTTGGTTTGAGAAACTAATTGGTTAAATCAACAATAACAGACCATATTTCTACTCAAATCTGCTTAATATTGTTACTATTTTATTGATTGTAAACAATAAAATGGTAATCAGATATGAATTTTGTTCCTAAGTCAACTAGCATTCGCTTATTTCAAATCATGTTCAATATTGCACTGATTATTAATGCCTGAGTGATATCTCTAAGACCTACTTAAGTCAATAATTCTCCAAGTAATCTTTACACTATTTATCAGATATGTATAAAAGGATGGATAATATATACTTGACATCACAAGGCAAAAACCTAACCGGCAGAGGCCTTGAAAGATGTGGGGGATTCACCCCCCCCCCACAGTCACAGCGACTTGACTTGATAATTGACATAGCTTGGACGATGTGTTGGAAATGATTGTAAACTGATTCTTTCTGTACAATTTAAGTACTGAAAGGATTTAAAAACATAAATCTCATGTTCTTCTTAGCTCACAAAATATACGAAATCAATTCTTAAAGTAATATTTACACTTTTTATCAAATATGTATGAACGGATAGTGTATAACTTGGACGATGTGTTGGACATGATTGTAAACTGATTTTTTCTGCACACTTAGAGTACTGAGAGGATATAAAAACATAAAGCTCAAGTTCTTCTTTAGCTGACAAAATATACAAAAGTTATTTGTTGATCAAGATGATCTTCCTCATTGTAAAAACCCTGCTAGTTTAAAAAGCGTTGTAACTAAATAGAAACTGTTTGACTGTTCACTGTACATTTAAACTGCAATAATATAATTACTTAGTGAAGGAAAATACTATTTTCTTAAGTTAATGTAAAGTGAGCAATTATTTGAAAAAAAATAGTGTAAAGACAAGTTTAATAATATTTCGTTTAATTTTTAAATATTTTACCGTGATTTGTTTGAAATTATTAACTCCTGTATATGACTGATAAAATGAAAACTATAACGGTTTTCATTCCTATTCCGCATTGTTCAAACCACTACCCTAACACTAGCAGGTTAGTCACACTAGCTTAATTAATTTTCCATAATTATTGCATGGATAAGGTATTGCTCAGTATAAATATAAACATATTAGAGTACTTTAAAATAATAAACTGTTTTATATATATATATATATAATATATATATATATATATATATATATATATATATATATATATATATTTATTTATTTATTTATATAGTCGATTATATTTGATCATATCTGCACAGGACGTAAAGGCTTTCACCAAATGCATTATCTCTCTTTATTAAGAAACTACTTCCATTAAGTTATTTTATTTGTAATACTTAAATCTAGCATTCAACATATTTATAAAAAATATGAAAATATAAATATAACATAACATTTATAAAATATAAAATGTTACTATATAAATACTTCACTAGTTTAGATATAAACACGCTTGACTCAGAATAACACAATTTCCATTCATAACTAGCATCCGTGTATATTAAGACTATTGTTAGTAAATAGCGCGTCCGATTCGGAACTCAAACTCTGAAGCTTTACGTGATATAGCCGAGTCGGTAAACACATACTACCTAGACAGTAGAAGATGTCTCCCAGGCACATTCTAGTAATATTTCTTTAGCGTGTACCCAATAGATTAGAAGGTGCAGGTATTATAGTCCTGTCCTGAAAACAATATTATAAAAGTATTTAATTCGTAAATTTTTAATTTATGAAAGCAATAATGGAGTTCAATAAGAAAGTTATTTATTAAACTCTCGACAGGAGTGAGTTCTGGTTTACGATTCAGTAACTAATTCTTAAAAAGTTAAAAGTTATAGTATATTATTCTTTTCAAAACTACCCTATAATGCTTTTTTTATATGTAATTGAAACAGTGTAACATGATATAGTCGATCACCGATATTATTCTTTAGCAAGCAAACACTGAGTTTACTAAAATTTCAATATTTATTCCATGAAATTACGTCAGAAAGAAGGCGGTTTGACGTAAGTAAGGAAATATATAAGAAACAGATTTTATTGTATTGATTTTTCATCAAATATTTAAAAACACATCCAATTTCACGACGTGTCACAATTTCGTATATGTGATATTACAAAAACGATTCTCCCTGTATTATTTGGGTATAGAGCGGATTATAAATAGCCTAAAACACAGCATTTGCAGTATTTAAACAAAGCTATGACAACCTTAATAAATCTAGAAATCATCTCAATGTAATGATTTACACGTATTTCAATGTTGTAATTTAGTAATAGTATTGTCAATGCAACTTTTCCAGTTTTCTGTCTCTAAAACTAGGATGTGTAAACTGCTTTGGTACTGTGAGATCGAGGAGCAGGTGCTGTGATTTCTAAGAAAATAAAAAAAGTAACTCATCTGTAAGTTCTGGTCCTGGTCCTGGCCATATTGTATCCTGGAGGAGTTTCCCGGACGAGCTCGAAATAGAACAATTTTCAACATAAACTCAGCTATAGAAAAATGACTGAACAAATCCTGTATCTTTTTGTTTCTATGGATATACGTAATTTGTACATTTTGTACTGTTGGGTATGTTTCAGTTGTTTCCTTATTTTCTTTTAATTTTTAACTGTGCAGGCATTTCTTACGCTACGTCTATTACTTAAAGGCAAGAAAATTCCCCTACAACATAGTCGTACATTCTCTAGTTACAAACACATAAATAAACATATGAATATGGCTTGTTTCGAAATCCAAACCACATGCACGTTTGACATGGCATGTTACTATACAGCTACATCTACAAAACCTATATAACATCCTATCAGATTCAATAGTCTGCCATACAATGCACTTTTAAATGTCCCCTGTATATTACGCTTCTGAAACTTATAGATTAATAGTAATGCATACTTAATTCCGGTTGAACTATTATAGTGCAAATAAATTTTCATCCATATCAGAATAATAAAAATACGGAAATATTGATTAGCAATCTTTACTAGCATTTATTATTTTAATGTAATATGTGTATGTGACAACCAGTGCTTCAGTTACCCTGGTCCCGGTATCTGGACCACAAATTAGATAGCTTGTGACTTCTAAACAAAGATTTTGATTGTTCCTATCTGATTTTGCAGTAGGTTGGCTTTCCTGTCAGTGTGTGATGAAAATTATATTCCGATAAACAATTGTATTGGAAAATGTCATAACAACTCGGAGTTGGCATTATTTTCAAATATAGCATTTTTGACTTTTTTCAGAGTTAAATTATTATTAATAGTGTAAGTGAAACCATGTAAAGGTGACAAAGGAATCTAAGGAGCTGTTTCTATAACTGTATCATCACAATCGTCAAGTTATAATCTCTTGTAAAGTAAAAGAAAGCTCTGGTGGTAATCTCATCAACTAATTGAATAAAGTAAAGATATAGACTATAATTCTCCTCAAATCTGTACAACAACGTTCTTAGAAATGATGTTTAAACAAATTAACGCAATACGTAATCAGTTTTAATCCGAGGCCAGCTAAAATTCACTAGTTTTCAATTTTTAAAAATTTTTACACTACTATATAATGCCTGAAAAATGTCTCGTCACATAGAAGTAAATAACTCTCCTAGTACTCTTTTCATTTGTTATAAACTATGTGAGAATGGACCATAAAAGATTTGGATTTGGTAAAATATGTAATTGTAGACTGATTCTTTCTGTACATTTATAGTACTAAAGGGATTTAAAACCATAAATAAGTTTTGTTGCTGCTTACGCATGAAACATAATTATATGTTAATAAACTTAAGTATCAGTACACAAAAAAATGAATTCATTGCAAAAGTCCTTAACATTAAAATCCTCTTAAGTGAAAATGCGTTATAATAACATAGGAACTAATTCACTGTTTTATTCTGTGATTGATAATCACAAGACTAGAATGTGAACTGCTTTGGGTAACTATATAATGCCTGAAAAAATGCTTCTAAATCACATTGAAGTAAATACTTCTCCTAGTACTCTTTTCATTTGTTATAAACTATGTGAGAATGGACAATAAAACATTTGGATTTGGTAAAATATGTAATTGTAGACTAATTCTTTTTATACATTTATAGTACTGAAGGGATTTAAAACCATAAATATATTTCAATATTTATGGATGTTATATACGTGAAATGAATTTTACTTTAAAAATTAATCATTCATAATATAACCTTTTCCAACAAAGGTATACTATGTACTGTTTCCATCATTGAGAAATTTTGTACACGAGATTTTTGCTATGAATAAACTTTAAATATTTCTAGTTAAGTTTTAATATATTTTGATTTCTGTAGTATGGCCTGTAATAATTGTAGGAGAAGTTTAAAAGTGCAACGTTTTGTATACACGTAAATTAGGTACGTAAAAGCTACAATCTGAAAAATCATTTTTTTTTTAAATAGACAAATTAGCAATACCGTAAACGGTCATATCGATAAAGATTCCAGCAATGTTATTTTAATTAATTCCAGCACAAAATTCAAAATTAGAATGAACAGCCATTCCTACAAGAACGGGTTTAAAGCAGCTGCTACCAATGTGATTGAGTGTTCTATTAACCATTGTTAACCAATGATTTGCATGGTCATTTTTGACTAAGTAATAAGCATGGGATTTTTATAATTTTCAAATAATTTATTGATCACTACCCTTTAATGCATGTCAATTAAAAACATGGGTAAGAGATCCAAATACAAGTATGAAGCATCTTGAACCTAAAATGAGAAAATATACTACCGACAAAATTGTTAAACGGTAAGAATTTTTTTGTCCTAAAAACAGATTATTAAGGGATATTTCATATATGTGTATTTAGCGTAGAATACGGCACATAGTATATAATACATTAATGCACACATGTTTCCGGCTATATAAGTACTTCTGAGGATGACCAACATTTATTGCCTTGGGGTGTTAAATAAGGAATTCGTTGAGAATTCGTTATCTTATAACAGTCATAAGATGCAATTTAAATTGTATTAGCTCATAAATCTTTTGAAGGGATAGACTAATCTATAGCAAGAGAGAAAAACGTCGTTAAATTCGTTGTATATAAATAATATATACTCATTCAAAAATAAGCTACTGAGATTAATTATTTATGTAAGTCAAAGGATATACAAATATTTTCTTACACTTTAAAGATCACAATAACAAATTGATCAAATTAAAAAAAGTTGTTTCTACTGTAAATACTTGAAATTATTTATACTGTTACTAAGAAAGAAGTCTACAGAAGGCTAGATCAAGACGAGTTTTAGTGTGCGAAACAGCGTTCCCTTACCGGTACTCGAGCTCGGGCCCTGCAGTTGATAAGCTAACGCAATAATTACTTAGCTACCAGGATGGTTGAAGATGTCTACTCAACACGTTATGGAAACTATTTCTTCACTTGGTGTACTTTACATGTGAAAGTACAGCTATTTAATTTTTCTCACAATAGCAAATGTGAGTCTAGGTGTCTAGGAAGGTTTATTGTTTGAAAGTTACAATGGAGTCCAGTGAGTCAATGAATGTATGAAAATCTACGCCTTCAACTGTAGACCAATGAAAGAGATCTCTGGTGTAAATTTAAATAACGCATTTATAGAAGTAAAGCCTGTAGATTAAGTTTCTTTGCTAAAGTTTTCTATCGAGTTTATCTTGTGAGTGGTCCCGTCCAATCCACATACGTAGCAGGTTCCATGTACAGCTGCCATCTAACATTGATTGATTGATTTGTGTTTCTTACAAATGCTATTTTGAAATTCTTAAGGGTTTTGTATAAGTTTTTTGATGAGTTATAGTTTTTGTGTGTAAAGAAATCATAAAATTATTTTATTACACGTTTTAGAATAATGCATTTAAAAAATTATAAACATGTTTGTTTTGTAAATTATAAATATAGTTTATTAAAGTATAATAGGCATTAAGTTTAGTAAATTTTTTACCATGCAAACGTTTTTTTTAAAGACCGTTCTCATTTTTCTTATTTTGCACAGTTATTGCACCAGTGCATGGTTTTAGAAATATTTTACCAACTAGTATTTAACTTTGGTAAAATATTATTTTTACGAAAATATACATTAAGCAAGCTAAACATTTGAACAGCATAAATTATTAAATAAATAATTTTCTGACAGAGCAGTAACAGCACAAGTGATGTAAGGTTTTGTGTAACGAATGATCTAATGGAGCATCAGATTTATTATCACTGCAATAAATGGGGGAACAATCTTCTTTAACCTTTTCAATTCAACTAAGAATAATGCTATTAAAATATTTTTGTCATTTAAATTATAATAATAACAAGTATAGTACAAAAATGTTTGTTACAAACACACAAACTCTAATCACAATATCGAACTAAACATAGTGTTGACACTGACACGCGTGTGCAGTAACACAAAACACTAACGGCATTGTTCACGTGCGTAGATGCCGTCCAACATAGCGCGCAGGGTTTTCCCCCTCCTCTCACAGACACGGACATGGATGAATCATACTGTTTTATGGAAAAAATAATGTCATAAAGTCAATGAGGCAATTTGAAGAAGCGGAATAAATTAGAATTTGATAAAAATATTTCATCAGACCCACTATGTTTGTTAGGTGCCATCTAACAAGGGTATCTCTCACGGGTTCGATAATTTTACGTGATTTAATTAAAAATGTTAAACTTAGTTACCTAGCGTACACTAATTTATTTGAATTGTCTATATTTGGCTTATAAAAATTTCAGAATGATTGCTGTTAATGATAAGTAACAATTATTGATTTTTATCAATTATTGAAAGACAGGCCCAACTATCTCTCTCCTAATCACCTTTTTCGAAAACAATCATATTTACAAAACTAGAATGGATACCTAATTCAACCATCAACAATTATAATTTTCTATTTTATTTTAATTGTTTTTCAAACATGTCAGATTTTTTAGTGACTAGTGTTACGATTAATAGTCGCTAAACTAGGATGTAAACTACTTTGGGTAACATGATATAGAAAGAGCGGAAGCTGATATTTCTAAATAATAAAAGAAACTTACCCATGTAGGTCCTTCTCCTATTCCTGCTCCTCGCCATCGCATCCCGTTCCTGGTGATGGTACTCAGGCTTACTGCGAGTAGGTACTTTTGAAAAAGGAAGCTGAACTATCAAAACAAATTAAAATACCTCCAAAATTTTCCATGTTGTTTCCATGGAAATCTATAATAATTTAAAAAGCATTGCTATGAATTATGTTTCACCGGTTTTATTAGCTAAGGACATGTTCATATGCATTAAAAGAATTGCACGTCTAAAAAATGTAATACAGATCAGATCTTCAGATAATGTGGTACAATATTCATAAAACTTTTCTTTAGTAAATTTGGACACGATGGCCTTACCCACATACTGGTCTTTTTAAAATCTCAGACTCAATAAAAAATAAGATGGCGCCAGAGTCTTGTATACCCTATTAATCAAATGTAATATTTGATGTATATGGTAATAATATATACTGAAGCATTACTCGAGAGATCAGTGTTTCCTAGATGCTGGGAGTTCTAGGTGTCAGAGGATAAGATACTCACAAAGGTTCAGAATGTATGCCATTCCACAGCTAAAGATTTAACAGAGAGCTGTCTTACAGTGATTACGATACCCCAGTGTAAATATGGAGGCTTATATAATCATGGAAACAGAATGAATCTAAAGGCCAATTGGCCCAGAGGTTTAAGTTACATTTTGCAGACATCTCCCCACTCAATAATTTATAATACCATGATGATATTTTCATGTCAATAATAAACTTGTTTTGTATCCAATAAATCTTGTACCAATTTCTATTGACTCGCAAGTATTCGCTCACTGGCTGGAGGTTTAATACTTTGAATAATTTCGAACCACTCCACCTTAGTTAAATTATACTATATCTACTATAAAGTTATTATTTATATCTCTTAAAATGTTTAATTACTTAACTTACTGTAACACCCTTAACACAAGACCGCTACTGAGTATCCTCGTGTAAAAGCGCATCATGTGACAAAGTGGTGGCGGAGCGAGTTTGGTAAATGTCACGGTAACCTAGCTCTTCGTTATCACAGTGTCACGGGTTAAACTTGAGGTTTAAAATAAGTCCAACTTTAAATATGTTATAGAGTTTTGTTTTCAAAATCATTATTTATGTAAATGTCGACGTGGTATAACATTAGCTCAAATAATTAATTATTCGGTCATAGCACAGGAGGTGAGGGCTAATTTGTATTGTTTACATACACAATCTGATTAGTATTAAAATTGATAGTGACATTTCCTCTAAGAAAGAACTCGAACAATATCTTCACTAGTTCTGATGGAGGCCAAAATGGGAGAGTATCACAAGGGTTTAAAACATGAAATAGTTATTTTTTTACACTTTATATGTTATGTTACAAATTATATATATGTTAGATATAAAAATAATTGATGTATTCAATGTGGATACTGGGTTTATCTCCTATACAGTGTGACACTGTCAGAGACTTAAGTATTGAATCTGTAGACATGTTAGTCTAAAGAGATCCAAAAATGTCGGCGGCAAGAAGCTCAAAACGAACTCTTTGCGCCATTTGCACATCTAAGACTCCTAGACTACAAAATAGAGTGCGATATAGGTCAAGATATATTAGAATTATCTCATTAAGTACATATTAGAATGCCCTACCATGTTTAAGACCCAATCCCAAACCGCGTTGGAGCTACCAAATGTTCTAGTATTTTAAAGTAGCCATGGTGGAAAAGATGGATTCAACGTTAATGTTAAGTTTAGCTACAGTTAAGTGCAGATTCGGAAATCTGTGTCCTGTAATGTTATTTTGAAGAGATCCAAAAAGAATCGGCGACGTAGAGGCTCAAAACAAACAGTCTGCACTAAAAGGAAGGTGAACTGGAGCTGAATGCTATACAAAGGATCTTAACTTGATCGTAGTCTTGTAAAAGCGTATCATGTGAAAAAGTAGTTGTGATGGAGTGGAGTTGTTAAAAGCCAAGTTAGCTAAGCGCTTAATTTTAAGCTTCAGAAAAGCTCTTAATGTTTTGTTCATGATTTTTTAAGGCCATCACATTCTCTTTTTAAATTATAATAAACTAATTAATGTTAAATACAATACCTCCATGAATAAACTATCATTATATTAATCGATCATTACAAGTCCTACTCTTAAACACTTCTGAAATAATATACTTAATTTCTAACATAAAAATTACAAATTGCCAATTATAAAGTGCAAGTACAAATTTAAAATTGTTACATCTTGAAAATATAAGATAAAGTAGTTTAATTACAGTGGAAACCTAATTTAATTTGCATATTTATCCAAGTTACCTCCTTCCCTTAAAATAATTTTAATTGCTGCAGTCATTAAATATGGCCCTCTGCAGATTTTGCAGAAGGAAGTTCATCATTAAAATCTCGCAGACGTCAGTTCAAGCGTATCGTTAACCTGTGAACCGTGGCTCATCTGAGTGCGGTATTACGGGCCATTTATTTCCACGACTAAAATGTTTTATTGAAATTCCTTCAAAATTGAATTTTAATATTATTTATAGTTTTATTAACATATAAAACGAACCATCTATAAAAACTGTGGTGCTTTGAATTACTTATGATTCCCGAAATTATTCTTAAAATGGATATATTAAATTTTTAGGAAAATGTTAGTATGATTACTATTGCAATTAACGCTTTTAAGGTTTTATAATTGATTTTTTGGGTAAGTTTTTCACATGAAATCTAAAACAATGAGATAATTACATTTTTGATGATGCCTTAAGGATCTACGCGTATTTCAGGGAAATTTCGTAAACTTTGTAATCATGTCCAAATAAAACTAGAGTTAAATATGTACAATTTTTAGCGTAAATTGGTTAAAGGTTGACATCCGGAACTGAAATTTAACTCTAATATGGTTTTAGAATATCACTAGCCATCAAAAAAGATTCCTCAAGACTTTAATGTGTTTTCTATAAAAAAAAAAACAAAAATTGCATTGCCTCCAGTATTTTGTCATTTACTTACTTTAAAAATGTCATGTCGTAATCTTTTTCAGTTTTTATTTGACCTGAGTATTACTAGGATTAAGAGAAAAGCTATCAAGTAATCTTTTAGTGCTTCTTATCAAATTATCTGGCATCACAGTTAGTGAAATACAAAGTAAATTTTTACTGCTGTCAGGAATGTTATATTAAAGATCTATTTTTACATTTTACATAAAAATTATTTCATCCCCGAAAAACAGATACTCAACATTTTCAATTATATATTTAGTATTTTTTACTGCTTCTTTAGAAATAAATTAACTCTCGCACAAAATTATTGGCTGAACGTTAGTGAAGCATATAATTGGGGTGGTTGATATATTTATGTTTTGCATATCTCTACGCAGGACATTTATAAGGCAAATTTAAATATCGAATTGAATTTTTTAATTCAACTTTAACATGGACCAGTTTGAGTTGCACGGAGAAGGCAACGTTTGGTATGGCGTATTCCTAACTTTTTATACTTAAGATTAAAAAAAAAAAAACATTGCAATATTTATGGTCAACCTGCAATATCAAGGGTTTTAAAACGTCCTCTTTGAATAGTAAAGTAATTTTGTTAATTATTTATTGAATTTTCCTAGTAATTATAATTGGAACTACTTTCTCATTATTTGTATATTGGAAGTCACACTCAGGTCGCTGCTCTTTTTTTTATAAAACATTGTAGTCACAGTCACAAAAATAACACAAAAGTTTGAATTTGTATAAATTTTATAGCTTGTAGACATAATAACTTTGAATAAACACTAATTTCATAACAGTAAACTAAATTATACTGTTGTATCATTTAATACTAATAACGTTGTGTCTAGTGTAAAGTTTTAATTATTTGTTTTTTTTTTTCAGTAAAGCTTTAGTAGGGCATTATTAGTAGAATTAACAATGGGTTTATTGGGTTTTACCATATCAAATGTATAGTGTGATGGTAATAGTAATTAATAGGTAATTTCATATCAATTAGTAGTGAATGTTAAATATTCAGACCATGTTAGTAATTTACAAATTATATTTCTACTCAATTTTATAATTTATTCCCGAAAAGAAACATATATCTTAGGGTAGGAGACATCCTTTTAAGTCTTTATTTCTTTTTTGAAATATTTTTGTCTCTTTCGATGTTAAATGATCGACATTTTCAACAATCAAAAGCAGTAGTACAATATATACCAAACGTTTGACTACTTTATATAATGTTTTCAAAGGCTTTTTCACTTATATGTCTGCTAAAACATTCATAAGCATACAATGACATAATACTGAGTGAACTCGTGGAGATAAAGCTAACAAGTCTGCCGGCTGGGCAGTTTTTCAGGGAAAATTAAACAATCAGATCTCTCCGCTTGATTACTCTCTCAGCCTGGGATCTCAATGAGTAATGTTTCATCTCTCCAACCCAACCGACTCGGTTTACTCGTTGGCTAAAGTAATTACGCAAAGCAAACGTTTCACAGAGAATTAGGGCAAAGAATAATCTAATTTGTTAAAATTTACCTTTCCAGAAAATGGAATTTTTCATTCTTATATACCCAGGAGCATTTTTCAGTGATTAATAATACTTGTATTATCCTGCAAATAATTACTTTCTTATTAATTATAATTCAATGTTAATTTTATTTCATAATTAACTTCATTTTCCAATTAAATTTCTTAAGCTACTATTATGAAATGTATAATATTAAAGGATTCACTTAAATTTGACCTGTGCCTCAATGTGTCTATAACTACTAATTTGTCTAAATATTTGGTATCTTTCGAAAACTCTTACACCATGTTTAGGTTTTAAAACATCCGGATGTAGGGTTCTACTCCTAAGAATTTCTAAGGTTCTAACGTAAGTTGTATGAGAGTATTTTTGTTTAGTTGCTTAGAGTAAACTGTTAGTGTATCCTTGTTATATGTGTGTGTGTGTGTGTCCTTTATGAAAATTTTTATGTATTTATTTCTCTCACTGAGAAGATTTATATGCTATGCCCACGATGTAACTCTCCAGCAGGCGGCGGCGCTGTAAACGATAAAAGTTTTCGTAGCGCCTGCACACAATAAACTACAATTATGAGATATCAAATAGCCAAACACTACATGAAGGCGCTAAGTTAATATATACATTTGGCTTTAAGATAAGTTACTGGTCGAACTAAGACCATTTTATAATAAAGTACATGCACATATACAATAACTATAAACATACACGGAATTTCGTGATCGTAGCAACAAGACAAATTCTTTATCGGCGTTTGAAATATAATTCATTTGCACTAGCAAAGCACATTCGCGGGCAAAGCTTATGAAAAGCGTACGAAGCCGCGGTAAACAACTAGTCGGATATAAAACAACAGGAAACACTTAGAATATGTATTCCAATAGAGTAGCTCTAATTCAAAATTAAAGTATTAAAGTACTTGTACATATTTAATTATACTTGTATTAAATGTTTTGAATAGAATCATTTAATTACTTAATATTACATAATTTGTAACGAAAAAACTAACTATTAAATTATAGATTGAAAAAAAAAATGATACATACGATTCGCTTCTATTGAGCTAAAAGATTTAGAAAAATAAATTTAATAATGTTTAATATAATAAGGTTTGTAAAGAAGAGAAGTTTAATTTACATCGCTATTTCATATTTATTTATTTTTGATTGCCATTGCGAAGAGAATTTCTTACAGAAACAGAAGATAAGTAATTCAAATTGTGAACTAGAAAACTAAAATAGTAATATTTAGTAAAAACTAAAAATGTATATGTAAGGTTTGAATATTATAAAGTCTGCTAATTCTATGATATTGTGTTATTCATTTAAGCTACATTTATCTCACATTGCTTTTATTTCTACCGTTATATTACCACTTTAGTTAAATGATAGAATAATTTGCAATTTAATTTATATAAATTTTAAAAACAAATTAATAACAATTTAAGGAAAAGACGCAACTGATTGGGAAAATAATAAACGTTAGTGAATTTAAAATGTAGATATTTAATAAAAAGAGTAAACAATATCACAAGTGTAGAAAAGCACGAAATATTTAATAAGTTAAGGTCAAAACGATAATCCTTTTATAATAATAAATGTAAATTGCTTTAACAGTTTTACTAATAGTATATTAAACTCAGTTTCAAATTAAATACAAAAATATTGATACAAAATATTTCAAAATAAGATTTTATAATTCTCTTGGGACGACAGGTTAATTATGACACACCTTGGATTAATATAATACAAAACCCAGCAATCAATAAGCTTATATTATGTTTATTGGTAAAAATAATGATGCACTACTGTTTTATCTACTGCCAATGGTATCATAAAGTTCATCGCTTTTAAAAATAAAAATATGCAACTAAATAGTGTGCCATTTTTAAATCCAAGACAATACATACGAGTAATATTCATGTCTTGCACCAGAGTAAGCAATTTAAAATACACGTGTTCACAGACATGGGACGTCTAAAATAAAGTACTGTGTAAATATAGTTGTACAAAAAATATGATATTTTCAAAATAAACATTTCTGCCTTACAAAGCAACTTTGTTCTGGAAAGTAAAGACGCTAAGGACCCGTCATAGTTGGACAACAAGTGTGACAGAAGTTTAAGAAAACTGGATTAAGTATGTTAAGGATAATGAAAAGGTATTGAAAACCTTCAACTTTCAACAAAGTACCAGATCTTATTTGTTCTTCTTTAGGGCATTTGTAATTTATTCATATGAAATTTTTCATACAATTTAACTAACGATACTGGTTAGGATGAAACTGAACCACCTTAAAAATGAAATTGGAATGTATAATAAATAAAAATTAAAGATTTATAAGGTTGATTGATACTGTTGGTTTATGTTATTTTGTTTGCAACATGCTTACAAAGGACATTGTGAAAATGGTCAACCCCACCAGAGTTTCCTCTTGATTTAGAAGTTTGGCTGACGCGTTATTCTTCAGGTCGATTCATTCTATTTTGTCGTGAAAAACTAGTTAATTTATTATTTGTTACAGAGATAAATCTCATATTTTAAGTGACATTGTAATCTAAGTAGATTCTTTCATTATCATTTAAAATTGTATGTGTGTCCTACGTTATAATTAACGTCCTAAAACACTATAGTTGAGATGTTGTATAATGAGACATTTTTTAATATAAAATTTTACTTTATTGCAAATTAATTTTTCTATTTGCAACTATAACACTTGCATAGATTAAAAAACTGTTTCGAGATATCTGATTAAAACCATCTAGAATACAATAAAATTATAAACTTTAAAATATTTCTCTTAAATCTTATTAAAAATAATAGTACACAAATACGGATCATCACACGTTTGACTCTGAATCTTGAAAGCTTCGTTCACACGGAAGGCTAGGTGTGTATTATATGTAGCAGGGATGCTGTAACATAGCATAGGTTAATCTTTTTAAAGGTAAAAGCTGTATCATTGCAATGGTAACAACTCTGTACATTAGTATATGATTCATGTAATTATAAACCGTTTGGTACATGTGTCTATTTAAGTTAAATATTAAATAATGTAAATGAAACAAGAAGGTTGTAGTAAAAATGTTAAAAAATGATATAATTAATTACTCTTTTAAGTTAAAATCTTACAATTCACCACGCAATTAAACATGACCATTTTCCAAAAACTAAAAAAAGTTACTTAACAAAATTATTAAAAAATATGTTACAGAGCTGAATACGCTAGATCTTTCAGACTAGTATAGGAGATGTCATGCGCACAATTACAAACAAGACTAAATTAAAAGACATTATGAATAGGAGAGAAGATAAAAACGCTCGAGAGGTTATAATTTTACATAGTAGTATAGGACTGCCAAACTTACCGAAGTTGTCTTCATATGCGAGACACCACTTCACTAGAGTTTGTTTGGCAATTAGGAAACCAGTCAGAACTCTTCTGTAGGTATCTCTGGTCTTAAACAGACTCGGAATTCGGTTTTAACGTCTCCGTTGCCAACTATTTTTTGCATCCCTTCCGACAGATACAGACTCCAGTTTTCAGGAGCCAATTCTAAGGGTAAAAACATAGTGGAGCAGTGAGGCTAGAGTGTAGCGCATAGTAGAGCATAGTAGAACGGTACTGGTTCCTTCGTCAACACGCTACTCTCTTCGCTCTAATATTCTTCCCCGATTTCTTTTGATCGAAGCTCGTTGGTCGAACACACAACACACGGAGTTTATATTATGGACCCCGAAAGTTTTATTATATCAGTTCGCGAACGCCGTTCTGTTTGGGACAAACAGTTACCTGAACTCCATAATCGGTGTATTCTTGACCGTCTCTGGAAGGAAATAATTAAAGAAAACAGCTGCTCAGGTAACAGACAGCTTTATTTATAATCATAAACTCAAAACATAACATTATTGCTCATTGCCTTGCCAAAATTTAATAGGATTTTCCTGAAATTATGCCTTAAATGTATCACGCAAAATTACTGCTGCATTTGGATGTCGGCCTCTTCGTCTTCGTACCTGTTGGGGAGCTATACGAGCGTTGTTACCAGGTATTATCTCATTTAAATGTATTTCAAAACCTTCTTTGTCAATTATTGTGTTTTGAAGAACACGCACAGCCTTAATTATGTTATCGGCAGTTTCATGTTTAGTTTCAATACTCTTTGAGAGTATTCTCCATTTGGAATACAGTCCAAATGTGCACTCAATACCTTTTCTTCCCCGTCAGTGCCTATAATTGTATGTAATTTTTCCATTGTTAGATTGTCACATGGGTAGGGTATTAATGAATGAAGGGATAGAGGATAAGCTTCGTCACCAAGTAAAACCATAGGCACTTTTATTTCTCTCCCTGGTAAGTAACATTCATTTGGTATATTTAATTTGTTATTTTTCAACTTTAAGTTGCATATCTGAACATGCAAATGTTGCTCCATCGTTCTGCTTTCTAAATCCTCCAACTTCGTCATAGTAAATCGATATCGAGCGTCACATACACCTTGTAATGTTATTGGATAACACTTTTTTTAGTTGTGAACATTGTCCCAGCGTGTGGAGAGCAGATAATTCTGACCTGTTTTACATCTATGCATCCTATACAATTTGGGGAATTCCAAAGTTCGAAAACTCATGACTAGTTTGCAGGAACGTGTCTGTCTTAGGTACAGGCATGTGAGTTGGTTGCAACACATTCCAGAGTTCTATCACCGTTTTGCTGCCAATTTTGCTTAAAAATTTACTCGTCGCATGTAAAATTTTTTTAAATTCAAGTAATCGTACACCTAAAACTGCTTAAAAACTATTAATCCTAAATGCCAACTTAGAGTAACTAATAACCGCAATAAAATTTAATTCTCTTGCGAGTTCTGGAGATTTATTACTACTGTTATTTAAATCTTATTGTTAACCAGATTGTTGACTAAAATCCCTTTGTTAATGGTTTAATTCTGCAGAGTGCTCTCTCATTTTCATCACAACGACTCATTCTAGTTTGTAGAAAGTAGAATTTTAAAGTATCATTAGAATCTAATAAAGTATTTATATTACTTTATGGTTTTAATTGACTATATATTATTTCTTATAGTGTGATAGAAACACCTGTTGTTAAATTCGGTAACTAATTGAATCACTTGAACATCACAGACCATACTTCTCTCAAAAATGGTCATCACAGTTTAAACATATCATTAAATATAATAAATAAACATGATTTTGTTAGCAATTTTATACTTAAACACCTAGCATAAACTGTTTTCAACTCAAGGTGAATATTATCCTACTGAAATTTGCCAGATAAATGTCAAACATATATAATTTAGAAAATATTTGTCCTTATAAATTTTAAAATATTTTCCAGATATGTATGAGCAAATACAAAGTGTTACTGAGATTGGTACATGGGATTGCTAAGTTCTGAATTCATTCTTTCTGCTTACTTTGGGTACAGACAGAATTAAACACAACCCAAGACAAATTTCTTTCTGTATTTATAAACAGATTACAAAATATTTCATTGATTTAATAACTTCTAAGAAAAGCGAAAACCACGAAATTAAAACATATGAAAAATGAATAAAATAGAATTTACTCCATTATCATTACATTAGAACTGTTCCTGTGTTTTGTGCTGTAGTTAATACTTGCTAGAACTAGGGTGTAATTTGCTTTGGGTATCAAGAGATACTATGAAGAACAACTTAGATCTCTAAATTATAGAAGTAACTTATTCATGTAAGGCCTGGTCCTGGAACTGGCCATCGCATCTTATTCCAGCTGATGTTTCTGTTACGTGCTACGCGTTGAATGGGTAATTTACACAAATATGTAGAATTATCTAAAAAACCAGTCAATAAATTGCATGTCCTTTGATGTTTCCATGGATATTAAACAGTTTTTTAACGTACGTTTCACGTGTTTACCTTGATTTTCTCTTAGCAGTATTGTTTCTCTACGCAATCACTAGCACTGAAATTAAACTGATTTTTCTTGTTATGTGATTGTCTATACATACTATAAAGACAAATATGTGTTTAAAATATAATTTAAATTTAATTTATGTCTTAGGTTATGGTGCGTATGGTAATAGATCTAAAGTCCATATAGAATTTAGTTCCTTGGAAAAAATATAAACTGTTTCCCCTGTATGCTTTGGGTACAGAATGATAAAAATAGCCCAAAACAAAATTTTAGCAGCTTGTACACAAAACGAACAAAGTGAATCTGTTAATTACTATAACTATAGCACAGAAAAAATTAAGGAATCTAAAATATATTTAAATGTAATTATATATATATTAAATGATGATATGAGTACTTTGTTATCCCGTTATCTTTACATATGAACTGTTCCAGTGTTTCTCCTGTGAATAATACTCGCTACAAATATGATATAATCTGCTTTGTGTAACGAGAGATTGTGAGAGTGGATATTGGGATTTCTAGATGATAAAAGTAAATAACTCATCCTTGTAGATACTGGTCCTGCTCCTGGGTACCGTATCCTGTTCCTGGTGATGGTTCTCCGACTTACTGAGAGTTGACCTACTTTTGAACGAGAAATCTGAACTGTCCAACTAAGTTTTGAAGAAATCTCAAAACTTTTCTCTGTAGTTTCTATGGAAATGTATAATTTTAATAAATATTACCGCTGGGTATGTTCCAGCTGTTTATCAATAATTTATTTTTCTTTCTATACTGAACTAAATATTTGTAGGTGACTTCTTTTACTAAAATTCATCCAACCAACAAACAAAAACTTTTACCAACTCTTATTATCTGATTATTATTACGTGTATTCTGTGTCGAAGGAATAAAACCTGATTCTAAAGATTTGTTGTCTGTATTAGGTTATGGTGTGTGATGTAGAATATAAATGGGAGGAACTCTATAAGCTGTTGTTCATTTACATATAAAAATCTCCGTATATTTTAAAAATATGATAAAACATGATTCAAGTAATATATAATACGGGAATTATAACTCTCAATATCTGTACAAATTTGCATTATAAAAAAACATTATCTATCGATTTCAAGGATACTCAGGTTATGTGTTTGTACATTGTAAGTTGGATCTTACCTCTAGACTATCGTAAGTGGATTTTTTACGTTATTTATATTCGCAATTCTCCTGGAACACGTTACAGGTATTATACTATCAATTACGATAACACTATTTAATTAGAAATGTGTATTTCTACAACAGCCAGTTCTTATAATTTTTCTTATGAAATTTGGTTCAAGTAAACTTATACAAGCGCAATTAATCCTAGTTTATATTACACTACTATTCAACTAAACTCCTTTCCTCCAAATAATCTTTAATTGCTGCAGTCGTAAAGTTTGCCCGCATTGCAATAAGTATTCGAAGGTACAGCCAGCTTTAAGATCTTCCGTATATCAGCTCAACCGTATAAAATCTTAACCCTGCGAGCAACAGCTCATCTGTCGAGTGGTAACAGGATATATACCGTATCTCGTTACGTCTAATCCATTTTAATTTTGTATATCATTTTAAATTTATGAGTGTTTTGCTTATTTTTACAGTACTTTTAAAAATTTTATGTATTAAAATGATTTTGTAATCAAATAGTTTTATTCCAACGTCCAAAAAGCCAACCTTAATTTTCATAGTGTTGGAATGAAAAATATATTATTTTAAAATAGACCTTAATAAACGCTAACAAATCAAATTATTGTGTTTCTCTAAAACCTAAAAAAGTCTCTACACTTATAAACACACTCGTTTAATTTGCCACTTCTTAATTACTTATAAACATAGCAGATTTGTTTAAGTGGTATCACATTTTTAGGAACATAGCCAAACTTAACTAACAAATAATTCATTGTCAAATTTAATTCCGATCTTATGCTGCTTCCACGTGATGGTGTAAATTTTTACTTCACGTGGTTGGTTCCATCTCAACGAAACAAATATTTAAATATATATTATACATACATTTAAATATTTTATAAGTACATAGCATTCATAGGTTTAAAGGTATTGATTTTTATATGTATTATGTTCTTTAGTCCTATTTATTATATTTTGTTTTATTTCCTGAAGAAAATGTAACCAAAGTAAAGAACATATTTTTTATTATTATCTTCATATTTCTTGTTCCGAAAATGTATATATTTATTTGATTTACGAGATAAAACTTTTTCCCTTTTTAGGTTTTTTTAAAATTTTACACAACAGTGCACGCTACCAGTTCTGTACTTAAAGCCATCGTTTATACTGACAACTAACTGTTATTGAAGTTTTACGTCAAAAATATAATAGTTACTAGTCTAACTACTTTATACTGTATGATTGATAATAAACTTCAGCGTCCAATTAGAAGTAAAACGCTTGTTGTCTTGAAACACTTTACATTGATATAAATTACAAACATTGATACAAGAGTTTAGAGTATGTTACATTATCGTTGTTTGCAGCAACATGCAAATTTGCTATGCATTCAAATGCACTTTTTGATCAAAATTAATTTATTCCCCACTACTCTTTTAAGAAATGAGTATCAGAATATTACATGACAGATAAATAAGTTGACACAAACTAGTAGTACAAGTAAAACAGAATATTATATTTAAAATGATTAGGTTTGTTATATAACTTGTCTTAAATAGTATGATGATTACGTAAAGATCACTCGGTAACCATTAGATAATAATGAGAAATTCACGCTTATTCTAAACGGGTTTAAAAAATGATACTTGATTATTTTATTGTGCAAGCAAGTAAACTATACCATCTTTTAGACGATCTAAATGTCCTACTTACGTTCTGTCTACAGTTTTAGAAATCAATGTTATAATAAATGAGCTTATTTTTCGTTCGCGACAGCTGAACAATGTTTATTCCGTAGTTTGAAACCTCTCACACAATCCTCCAAGGTAGTTTCTTTAAGGATCCTTCGTCAAGCGCACATGTTCCGTAATCAGACCAAATACTAGAGAAGACTGTGGTCTACCTATAGAGAGAAGGTCAGACGCTACCCTGGTGAAAGGTGATTGAAAAACAAGTCTACTCCTCCTTAGACCCGTCTCTTCTTGCATTTTCAGTGCTAACCCACATCGGAGGAAGAAACTATTTTCCAAAGAGTGTGGAGTAATTAATTTACTATCCCAGTTGTTGTGCAATAGATTTATCGTCTCATCCTCTTTTTAAGGAATACGGTTCAGCCCTATTAAAGAACTTAGTATTATTTAAATTAGTGACACTGTATTTTATTTTATACAAAATTTCTTCAAATAAATATGTGTTTTCATTGAGTTAAATGTTTTAATATATGAACGGCCACACATTGTGTAAACATGTTAATGATTAAAGCAAATAGTGTTTTGCCCAGTTACAATTACATTACACATAATAACTTTTGAAAATATATTATAGTTGACCATTTCAAAAATGAAGTCTTAGTTCCAATATTATTAACGTCAGTTGGATAACATATAATTATTGTCTGTTACTGATATTACTCTCTGGTCTCCGCCTCAGTAATGTTATTGCCAGTCAACTAACCGGATATTAACGCCTCGCCGTCAGACTGTAAAGGGTAATTGGACAATAATTCACTTTGACAACAAGTAATCGTATTCAATACAAAGAGAAACTGTCAATTTTTTAATTCAAATAAAAGAAGCTCAGCATTTCCTTAATGTAATTTTTAGGTCAACTTTTTGTTTTAGCAGTAAAGTTGTAAATAAGTTAATACAAAAGAACAAGACCAAAAAAATAAAGTTTATGTAGCTACTTATAACTTTTATATTTTCTTTCCTTTCCTCTCGACGACGATTTAGGAATGTGTGTAAATTTTTGTTGCTGCCTACAGTGACCGAAAAAGTAATAATAATAAAAATTTAATGATTGTTAAGTTTAATTGTAACATAAACAACTGCCCTATTATAATTTTTTAATATTTACTATACAACGTACTAAAGTTATAGTATCAAAACCTGGCTTTATGTAGTGATGTAAATTTTACTATGTGCATACATATAATGTGTATTAATTTTATTTTAAACTACATTTCCTTCAAAATGATGACCATTTTTACAAACACTCAGTATGTGCGTGGTTTTTTTTTAGTTGTCATTATAATTTTTTTTACTTTGAAGTAAAGTTACAAGTTTGTTCACTAATCTCTTTACCTCCTTCCAAATAATAAAACGAGTTTAATATAAATAAGTTTTGACCAAAATTATGTAAATATAATATTTTACATTGAAGAAACTCTCCTTTCGCTCATACAATGGCTTCTTATTTTCCCTCATCCTGTTTGAATACCGATTGTCATGTTGCTTACGATATGAAATGGTTTAATCATAAAACAAAACGTATCAATCCACTTTTAATACTTCTTCAAGAAAATACATTGTTCTCGGAAATGCTATACACGGAATTGACACATATTCGCATTAAATAACAAACTGTAAACCACTCTTGTCAAGTACGAGTCCAAGCGTTATTATTTATTGGCAGACATTAACTTACCAACATTGGTTATACTTCGGCAAGTGCTATACAGTGTAAAAACAAAAATTAAGGGGATAGGAAAAGATCAATGAATAACAATTTATAAAATTTCAGAGTGCCTAATTTATGCGTTTGGCCAGATACTTAATAAGAGATCTAGTAATTAGTCCCAAAATTCCAAAATGATCTAATGTATGATTAATATTATTTATTGAAGACCAGAATAAGCCATTCAGAAAATGACTTTAGATATTTTTTCTGCAGAACCGTAAAATATTGTTCTTATTATTATTTACCATGGTAAGTAAGATGTTATCCTTATCTTCAAGAGGAAGATAAGGATAATATAGGATGAAGGTATTAACAAGCTAAATCCCTTAAATTATTTATCATCCAATACATACAATTTGAGATATATTTTACTAGAAGAAGGACGTCCTATGACTCTAAAATTTCAAATGATCATAAAACTTAATAAATAAACATGACCTAAAAGCATATTAAGGTCATGTTACCCATGTTATTACCTAGGTTTGCTTAGACACGTGAGGTTATTGTAAAATTAACCCTAACACTCCAGCATCTGAGTGCAACTGAGTGTAACCGTGTAAAAGTGTATCTAGTGACAAAGTATTGGAAGCGTTGTTACACCCAGCGTAACCATAACTACTTCATTAAAACTTTGGTAAAGTTTGTGGTTACCTATGGAATTACTCAACCCATCATTCTATGTGCCTAGCACAACGAAAATATTTATACACCTATATATACATATATATAAATGAATGTTTGTGTGTTTGTCCTTTATGGAATCGCAAAATATTAGACAGACCATTATGAAAATTTGTATGTTTACGTATTTTTCCACGGAGAAGGTTTATAACCTGTGCCCTTTGATGTAACTCATCACCAAGCGGCGCTGCAAAAGATAAAAGGTTTCAAAGCGCCTGTACACTATAAACTAAAATTAGGTTCATTTACGTATATAACATAGTCAAACCCGATTTGAAGGCGCTAAGTTATTATGTATATTTGTCTTTAAGATACATTTCTGACTGAAATTAAAGTTTGATCACTTTATAATAAAGTAAATGTACGTGCACAATGGCTATAAATATACATAGATTTTCTTGATCGTGGCAAAGGCGAACTCTACATCGGCGTTGTAAATATAATTCAATTAAACCAGAAGTTCACATACACGGGCAAAGCTTACGGAAAGCTTGCAAAGCCGCAGGAAACAGCTAGTGTTTTATAAACCTGCATTTTTTATCCATTTATTCATTTGCATTTTGTCAATGTTTGTACTACTATTTAATAGTCTTAAAACACATTAAAACAACTTGACTTATACTACTTTTACAGCACAACTATTAAATAAACTACTTAAGAGGTGTAAAAGAATATTATGAACTTAAAATTCATATTCCTTTAAGGTACCTTACCCAGAAGATCGGTAAAGTAGAAATATTTGTGGTCAATTCAAGAGGAATTACAGGTATTTAAAGCAAGAAATAAAAAAATTCGCTCAAAATAAAATTTATTTAAGTGTTTACAATATAAACGTGAGTTATAGATTCAGGAATTGATAGGAATTCATTTATTCTGAAATATAAGAAATTACGATCGTAAGATTTAATGAAGTATTTTAAATAGTACTAGTAATAAGTTGCATTCTTAAAGAATTAGCTACTTCTATTTTAATATAAAAGTCAAGGACAATAAATTTAGAAGTTAAACTCTCCAAGTCATATGATTTGTGCACTATCTCAGATACGGAACTGTGGAAATTTATTACTCTTCAGCATCAGTTTGTGTAAACGTTAACCTTTAATAATGATATACTGTTTGTATTATCTGTGACTTCTTATTTCATCTTTGTAATGCCGCAAATAAAACTTTACTCTCCATACAGGTTACTTAAGAAATATGGCCATATGACACATTTGGGTAAAAAAATTATCATGGTTTTTAAAAATAAGGACCATGTATTTCATAGCACGTAATATGAAAATATTACAAATACAATGAATGAAATATAAGTACTAGTCAATGTTGTAAAGTTATGCTATGACGTTTTTACTGGAATAATCTTAAGCCTGTTTAATTTTAATTCTATAGACTATTTTAATAACCTAAAAACAATTTTTAATGTAAATGTAATAAAATAAATGTATATGATTATTTTAAAAGCTCTTATTTAAATTATTGTCATTTTAATCTGCTCTGTTATTTCAAAAAAATTTATATATATATCTGAATGATGGAGTTCGGAATTACTCGTACTCGATTTTGCCTTTCATCCAATAAATGATCTTGCTACGTAAACACGATATCAATTACTATACTGATATTGAAAGGTTGTATTGAGTCGAGCTATAGTTATAAACTGTTATATTTTACAGTTGTAATTATAGCTGACGCATAATATATACTGAAAATTGTCATGTGTTACAGAATGTTGTGTGTTTAATTATTTATATATTTTTTAATTGAGTCATAGAAAAAATATTGTATACACACATTTTGCTAATGATTAAGGTAAGGTTAATAAATATTGACCGGTGAAAAAACGAAAAAACCAGATTTTGAAATGACTCTGAAAACAAATTATATTTAAATAGCTGTCTTTTTAAGTACTTTTTACTTTAGTAAATGTAATTGTAATATTACTGTGATAAATTATTTTTCTTCAACACATATTACCTTAAATATGTATACGTGTAATCCATATGAAATTAACCCCAAAACAGCGCTATATTGGCCTGTAATCAATGTAACAATGTAAACTCTGCTTTTACAAATGAAAATCACGATTTAGTAGTGTGAATGATTATAATTAATTTACATTTTTTCATTACGTGTGTTAACAGTTGGTCTCTTTTTATGAATTTAAAACTTCAGGTAAGACCTCAGATATAAATTACCGTGGCGATAATGTATTTTTTATATGAATAAATATCTCTCTATTTGGAAAAAATGAGTTTTTGAAGAGTTTATTCTTTGGATAATCCACGATTATATATTCATCATATAACTTCCGTAATAGAAGGAAGAAGGGTTGATTACAAGGTTAAAAACCATTTTTTATGATAGAGTGAAGATGTAAGTTACAAAATCCTTAATAGATTAATTCGACATCTCTTCAGAACCTAGCTTGTTTATACAACAGTTCCCTAAAATACTACATGTTAGGCTGCAGATTAGTAGTCCACAACGTAAAAAAAAACATAGCCATCATCAAATTCTCGCCAACCTGAAGCGGATAAAAGGATAAATAAGGGCAAATCCTTCCTGTGCTCTTGCGATATCTTCACGTACTCACAGTATTGTAGATTGGATTTTAAGAAATTCCATTAGTAATGTCGCTTATCAATATCGTTGATATACTTCGAAAATAAAATAAAAAGTAGTGTCAACATCTACATAAATATCAGACTTTAACAGTAATTATAATAAGAATAAATCTGTTGCAAACAATGACTTAAGGAAAATAGTTTTTCTAACAATCTTATGTGGGACTTGATATTCAACCTTTTATACCCATAATATCCAGTGTTTACTAAGAATATCTATTGAGGAATGCCCTCAATCAATTTATTTTTATGCGTTACATAAAAATGTATTTTACATATGAAACTTTGGAACAGGGATATTTTTACATTAGTTCTCAAAAAAAAAAAAACTTAACGCAGTCACTTAAGATATTTTGATATTTACCCCACGTCATGCTCTACTCAAAACTCACATAACTCAATAACTGCATTAAAAAAAATCATATTAAAATGAAATAACTATCTTGTCATTGATGAGTTTTCAAAGGTTATTCTTATAGAATTAGAGATGTTAAAAAAGTACAACCTAATAGAAGCAAAAATAATAATAATGACGGCACTCAAGATTTGTAATGTACCGTGGGGAGATTTCTGAACTAAGCAACCGCCAGGACGGGAAGCTTCACTTCCCTAGGGTGAGGTTGGAAGTCGGGAGGATTTCATTATCCATTTCTGTTATGGTCTTCCTCAACACACCAGGAATGTTGTATATTGTACTAGTCTTAAAACTAAGGTTACGAAATTAAGTATTTGTATTAATTATGAAAAAACATTTTCTAGATAAGACTAGACTAATACATGTACTGTTTTAATGTGTATATAATTATGTGTGTGCTTTTTATTGTTATTTTAGAGGTAGATCCAGGTTTGAAAGAGTAAAATTGCAAATCTAAGATTCATCATTAACAAACCCTCGCTGAATAAAAGGCATATTCATGGATTTTTTATTTAACAGATGTATATGAAGTGGCAAAAACATCTTTAGTTTTTATTGTATGTATCGTTGTAAAAACTTTCTTTCAAGTCTCTGTCACTGCATCAATCCATCTTAGAGTTCAGTTTATTGTCAGTCTCAAGTGTTTAACTTTCTTATAATAAGATAGTACATTTCCATTTACAGTAACGTTACGTACAGATGTAAAATCGATCAAAGATTGGTAATGAGACATCATAATTGGTTTAGTTTTTCCTGGTTTAGTTTAAGTCTATGTGTATTAGTCCAGTCCAGCATTTTGTTGATAGGCCCGGAACTCAATAACCACGATAATAATTTACTCATAATATCCAATAAAGCCAAAAATTAATAGTCTCTTTGGAATTTTATATTTTTTAGTACTTTTATTTTATTTACAGTGTTCAAAAACGAGTAAAAACTTTCTGGTAATAGTTTAATCAGCAGGTTTTCCAGTCGATTTAGAAGTTATAAGCATAGAGATGCATTATTCTCGACAAACACTCATTCTATTTAGTTATGAAACAAAATTTTAATTATTTTAAGTTACAATTAGAATGTAAAATATTTAAAATTGACAATGGAATATAATTTTAATCGCCCTTACTTATCACTTTAATTGGATATTTTTATTTATTCTACAAAGAAAGAGAGCTCTAGTGTACGTTTTAGTAACCAACCGAATGATGCAAAATGTATAGACCGTATTTTCTTACAAACCTTTATAAAACTGTATTTAATATTATGGAGTTTTTAAAATTTAACATGAATTAGTAAGGCAATACTAATTTAGTAGGCTAGGACATATTAGTTTAAATTAATTTTCAACATTTTGCCTTCTAAAACGCTTAAAATATTGCTGTAAACAATTAGTGAAGAAATACTTCTCACAAACACCTGTATATTTTTTATTAAACTACATAAAAGAGTTAAAAAAATCAAAACTGATTTGTTGACGAGAAATATTGCTGATCAACTATTCTCCCGGGACTCTTAATAACAGCTAAAACTAAATCTTCCCTATACTCATAAATGAAGTGACATTCGTAAAAATTACAATCCTTACATAATGCGAAATAATTTGAATGAAATAATCAACCAATACAAAATTAAAACTAGGTTGTTGTGGTTAAGAAGAAATAGTGAGAGGGGAAATCGTGATGTATAAATATTAAAATTACTCAGCAATGTGAGTCCTGGTCCTGGTTCTGCCTCTGGCCATTGCATCGTGTTACTTGTAGTCCTCCTCTGTGTGCTGAGTTAAATGATTATTAAAGAAGTTGATATTGATAAAATTAATATTTTACTTTGATGCCATTGCACCTATACGTGTTTTGGTATCTAAAAAATTAAAAAAACTTTTTACATACTGAGATAGAGATAAACTTACATACGTACTTAACAATGATGAAATCAAAGTTTGAAGATACAGTAAAGAAACTTAGTGATGGAAAAATTCACGTAAAAAGCACATTGTTCTTTAAAACCAAAAGAGCTCGCTAAAAAAAGATACGTATTTACTAGTTTTGAGACAGTAATTATTAATGTTTAAACAAGGAGAGTTTACTTCATCACGCATAAGGTTTGTATGAGCCCTTTAACCACATGGTTGTTCTTTTCTGAAATAGGGAATACGCTAACTAGCAAAAAAATGTATCCTAATACCTGTTGGTTAAGTTAGATTAGGTTGAATGTAACAGTGTGAGGAAGATATAGAAGCACTGTGAGGGCTCTGCACGTTCATGTAATTTCTGCTCGAATGACGTTTATACTTTCCTCATTATAATGATTTATTTACGTGATTTTATGTTACGGTACTTGATGTTTAGCCTATTTTCTATAGTAATTAACATTAGCTATATTATTATCTAACATAGATTGAAAGAAACATTAGTCATATTACAGTCAATGAAAGAAACAATATTTTTAGTAATGAAACAAAACCACATGAATGCGCAAAAATTTACAATTCCTATATTAATTACAAAAGGGTGAGAATGTATAAAGCATAAGGTGGAAAAACAAAATGTCTAATAATACCTTATGCTTTCCTAAATTACACATTAACATATAAAACCATGTAATTGCAAGGAAAATAAAGTTAGTAAATTCACTGACCAGTTAAGTGATAATTATTTCTTGTAATTTAATCATAAAAATTAAATAATTTTCATGGAAAATATTCTGAAAATAGAAATGTTCTCATTAATTTATTTAAATTAATGTCCCACTGTAGCCACAAAAATGACGCCAAACTATACGAAACTACATAACCTATCATTATTTAAAACATGTTCACCAAGATCCTCCACAGCGATTTATTATATTTTATCAGGAAATAAAACTATTTTTATAGTGAAATGAAGTCTATATTTTTGTGACAGTGTAATCTAACAAGGTTTTCCTGTAACTGTATAACTTCAATTGTCTACTACGTTTCTTTTTTAAGGAGGAATAGAGCTCTGGTAGAAATCTCGGTAACTAAAATAATCAAGTAAAGTTTTGAATCTATATTTCATTTCAAACCTGTAATACTCCGTTTTAAGAATTATTGAGTTTAAAAAATTACACATAATTATATTACGAATTGTAATCTTCATTAATTAGCATTCACTAGTTTCAACCTATCGCCAATATTTACCCTACTATAAAATGCCATAAAGATATCTATAAGACAAAAATTTTCTTCGTAATCTTAACGCTTGTTATCAATTAAGTATGAATGAGTCACAAATAATTTGTGCGTATATCTAACTTAAATACATTTTTAACCGATTATTTTTGTGCACTTAGGGTATAAAATGATTTTAGACAGCCAAATTAAAGTTTCTTGCATTATGTTTCTTTTTATGAAACAAGATATAAACTCATTTAAAAATCACTTAAATATTTAAATTCAATTAATTTTAAACGCGTTTTCATTCCATATGAACTGTTCCTCTAAATTTTGCTGTTTTAGTGTCAAGAAAGGTTTTAGGATATTCAAACTACCTCTAAATAATAAAAGTAACTCACCTTTAACTCCTGGATCTGGGACTGGTTATCGTAATCCTGGTGGAGACTCTTGGACCTTCGTGTTGAATATAGAATTGAGATATGAAAAAATCCTGGTCCATATCAAACTTCTGGCCTTCACATTTTGTCTTCGTTTTATATATTTCAATAAATGTCCTTTGTTGTTTCCATGGATAATAAATATTGTTACACTTGTTTACGTTATGACTACTATATTGGCATTAAACCTTGTTTTGTCATCTTATACCCTGTACAGACATACAACATCAACACCGGCTTGAGAAAACCATTACACAATGATCCTTGATCAGACATTAGTTAAGAATGATAATTGAATAGTATTTCTAAACTGAAATCATTTGTTCCACTAGATATTTTATAAGTGATGTTGTATATACTAGTTTACGTTAGTTAATATGCATCAGTTTGCCTATATTTATTGTACCTATACTAATATTTTGCGTAGTGCTACATTTAAATAAGTTATTGTGTTTTTCTCATTGCAGGTTTAGTAGTTGGGTTTCTTCTATAGTATCATACAAAATGCGTACTGTGATGAAATTTTTACAGTAATTAATGGCTATCGTTAAAGATAAAAATCCATGTTATTAGTTTACAAGCGCCTGTAGTTATATTTCTACTCAATTTAATAATATTTTTCCTAATAGGAACATATATAGAAAGGCAGGACACATTCTTTTTCAGTTTTTTATTCATGTTTTGTAATGTTTTTCTATTTTGATATTAAATAATGGACCTATGTAACAGCCTAAGTATTAATACAATATATAATAAAGGCTTGATTACTTTATATAACGTTTCATTTATGGCAAGCATTACTGACAATTAGAGGAATGTTTAAATCACCTTACTTTTACAGGGTGAAATATAAGTCAAGTACTAGAACTCAAAACAACTATTTATTAAAGGCATTTTTACATACTCAAATAATTAAAAATCTTGAGTAAATAGATTATCATCAGTATTATAATATAAAGTGTCAAAAAATCTATTCAAATTCAAATTCTCAGATATTTATTGATACTGTTATTCAATTTACATTCCTAACGAATATCTAATCACGGATGGTCTTCTCAAGTAGGTATTAACCTGAAACCAAACTAAAGCTATCGCATATCCTACACAACTACTTTTACTACGTCATAACATCGAAAATAATTATTACTTAATGGTGAAAACCTCAGTATTACAATCGACAAATGAGTCCTAATCTCAGTTGAAATTAAATATTAAACAATATAAGTTCTGAGGAAGAGCGCTTTGGTATTAACTTCCGTAACTAATTGAATACGTTAAAAATTATAGACCGTATTTTTATTTAATAAATTTTACTTCTTGTTTTAAAATATTGAATGTATTACATTTAACTTGGTTTAGTTACGCGTTCTTAATCGATGCTGGTTTTCATGCACTAGTTTAGCGTAATTGTAAATATTTTATAACTTTCTACAAAATTCCATAAGGATTGCTGTGTGACATACGTAAGAATATACTTCTCATGAAAAACTATAACATTTATAACGGGTATGCAAAAACATGTAAATACACAGTCCTCGGCCCGATCCTGTACCTGTGGTACACAAACGACTTTCCGGTCGCTCCGAGAGTGCAGCTCTCCCTGTACGCGGACCACTTCTCACGCTATACGCTTCTCACGGCCACTTCTGCTAACCTGAGGATGGCAGGGTTCCCCTGCTCAACTCCACGAAGCTACCGACCAGGACGAAGGTCCTGCTCTACACGGCTCTGATACGACCAGTGCTCACATATGCGGCCCCAGCATGGTACCACCTCACCTGCAAGACCGCAAGGAGGCAGTTGCTCGCTGTCCATAGCGTGTGTCTCCGGCGGGCCACTGGGTCGCCCTGGTTCGTGAGGAACACCGTAGTCAGGGCTTCGTCCAACGTCCCTACCATCAGGAGCTTAGTAGAAGGCCTGACATCGAGCCTTGAGGAAGCTGCAGAGTCCTCACCGTGGGATCACATCCGTGAGCTTCGCGCCCAGGAGGTCCCCCAACTGCGTCTTCCCATAGATGACTGATGACATCGAGTACAACTTCGACTGCGCCACGACACTTCACCCCACTGACAGGTAGCGATAGCTACTAGGGCTTTGACCCTCGAGACACAAGGCAAAAGCCTAACCGGCAGAGGCCTTGAAAGATTTGGGGGATCCACCCCTCCCCCCACAGTCACAGCGACTTGGACTTGGACATTTGGTTTGGGTTATAACTTACTGTAAGTACCTCATCCATGTAAGTCCTGGTCCTGGTCCTGGTCGTGCTTCTGGCCATAAAATAGTGCTCCTGGCGCTACTTCCACGATAAGTTGTGAGTTGGACGATGATTAAAAACGGTGCGACATTTCACTTTCAGATTATTAACAAAAACATTAAATTAAATACCTACGTTGTTTCCATGGATATTAAATAATATTTTATGTATCCTTTTGCACGTTTCTCATATGCTTTTCTTATCTTTGTGACGTCACGACTGCTACTAACATTTAACCTATTTCTTGTTAAACAAACACATGCATTCTAAGGAGACAGACGTTTGAATAAAACACAATAACATAAGTTATAATATAATTTATCCCTGCCTCAAGTAATGTGCTAGATTATTATTTATACATCATTATCTAGGGATAATATTCATCATGACATTTCATACTCTTGCTAATAATTAGTCTACATTAACGTGCTTTTAAATTAAAAAAAAATAATATAACTAATCACGTAAAAAATGCATCACCAACCATATAAAAATGTATGATTATGTTAAAATGCGAACTTTTTAGAAGATTTTAGGATGGATATAATACCTCAAAGTAAAACTGAGACATCGGAGACATTATTACTTACTTACTATGTCAGTGTCTCAGGTAACAAAAGCACATTGTGAGAGAATGTACATAGCTTTAATTTAAAATACTTGCAATGAATTCCTTATAAAGGCTTCAAAGCTTGAAAACCCATAAATGAGTATAATGATTTAATGTTAAATTAGGGCAATACAGTTAAGGTATTATATCCTGTAGGATTGTTAGCGCAAAACATTAACTATAAATTATGCAGATTAAAGTTTATTAATACATTTACATAATTCAATGAAACACTTAGAGGATCCTTTGTTTTTATTTCCAACAAATAAAGGAAACAGGCAGTTAATTTAGTATACACAAAATCCGAGCACACGAACCACAGATGGTGGACTGGGTATACGGGCGAGTAACGCAACTGTTGATTTATAAATTATTATATTTTTATTTTATGAGTATTTTATATAATAGAGTCAATTACAAAACAACCTTATTGCCTAAACCAGTGAAATGAGTATATGGTTATTGAAAAACTATTTCATGATTTTAATTCCTTGGTTGTATTAAAAATATTTTATATAACTATAATTTAAGTACATTTAGGAAAATATAAGTATATTTAGGTAAAACTCGTCTTAGCTGGGCATAATTTTTATGTGTTTTGTACATTTACTGCTGGAATACTATATTTTTACTTTTTATACAATTTTAAACAATAAATATAACAAATTTAAATAAATTTGAAATTTATAAGCAGCTGAATGTATTTGAGCTTTATGTCCCAGATGTTTAACAGATATTTCGTGTGCTAAATTTTATTTTACAACTCTTTATTAATTACAGAGTTTTAATATTAAAAATTAAGTATTAAAAGTGTAAATAATCATATTTTTTTTTAAAGAACCCTATCATACATGTCCTTTAATTTTAATGCGTTACAATTAATTGTAAAATACAAAATTATTGTTTGAAACATATTATAATGTTATTCGAAATTTTTTTAAGCCAAACAATTAGAATCTTACAGGACAAAAATATCAAAACTTAAATGTATCGAATTCTTTTTATATCCTTGTATTCTTAATACGAAATAATTACAGAGCTCAAGTGTGGTGTTGGCCTGCGAAACAGAATGAAGTATCCCCTAAAATTAAATTTAAAAAATTAAGTATATCTGGAAAAAATTTTACTCTAGTACTCTATCCCGAAATTGTTCATGGATCCTCATGAAAAGTTTTCCACGTTAGTCTAAGCGTACATACATGCATGGTCGTGCTTTTTCGGTCGCTTGAATGCTTAGTAAGCTAATTTAATTTGTCATTTTTAGTTTTTATGTTTTGTAGTATTTATACTTTTCAAAAGGTTGACACGCTAATATATTTCTTTACTTAAAACTTAAAATTTAATTTGTGGAATTGCATTGGTCTCTTAATCCAATATTTATAACAAAAACCTGATATCATATTTTTCCTTTAAATGTATATTCAATTGTAAACTATAATTAAAACTAGGGAAATATTATTTAATACAACATATTTTTAAATACATACATACGTACAATAATACATTAACATAAGCTATTTTAGCTAACTAACGAACTATTATCATCATAAATTCCCTCACAAAAATCAAAATTGGAATGAACCGCCTTCCCTACAAGGAAGGGTTTAAAGCAGATGTTACAATCTTGATTGTGTGTCCTATTAACTATTGTTTAGTGTTTTGCATGGTTATTTTTTACTATGTAATATGCATGAGCATGGCTAAAGGATACAATTAAAGAGTATGTAGCATCTTGCACCTGAATGAGTGAATATATTCATGTCGTTAAAATGGTTGCCTAAAAAGAGAAAGTTAACGAAAACCTATAAATTTTTATTTAGCGTAAAATAAGGCGCATAATGTATAATACATTGATACAATTGTGTTTCCGGAAATATAAATACTTCTAAGAAAAATGATCGTTTATAGCCTTGGCCGGTCATAAAATTATTTCATTTAGAAGCCTATACGTGTTTTTATAAGTCATAAGATTTCAGTTTACATTGTATAGCACATAAACCTGCTTTTTCGATTGAAGGGATATAGGAATTTACCTTAAGACAGAAAACACACTAAACTTTCTGTGGCGTTGTATGAAGGGTTAAAAATTATAATTTTCCACAAATCATATTTACAGTTGCTATACACACATAAGCCCAACTGTCCTACGGTAAATAAATGTATAATTAGCGTCAGGTAAGCGTAAACAAAACTTTATAATATTGCTAAATTCAGTTAGTTGTCTGAAGGTGATATAGCTTTTCTTAGTGTCCAACGGTTAGTTGTAGTTTTGTCAAACTAATAGAAATAATTCTTTAAAAAATATTGATATTTTATTTTTTAGTTTCTTTTAAGGGGGCAACGTACCCAAAAAATTTATTTTTTCTAAAAAAAATTTGTTATTTTATTTTTTAGTTTCTAAAATGTTTGGAAACAATAATCAATTATTGGTTTTGCATTATCATTGCCAAAAGTGTGTTTTTTTAAATAAAATCTATTAGCGTGTAGAGCTGATTTTGTCTCCTCCAGGCGGCCATTATAAGTGAAAAGCTTTATATCATATATATATATATATATATATATATTCATAACATATCATATAACTATTCATTACTAATGTATTTTATTGCTGTATTCAGTATATTAGAATGTCATAGTTTCAGAACTAAAATCCCAGCTTTTTTATGTGTGGTAATCACTCAGTAGATCAGCTGTTGTCAGTGATCAGCTGTTAGTTCCAGTTACTTTACTCTAACCTCACTTTGTGAATGACATGTGTTTTTTGTGTTTTGTTGAACAATTTAGTGATTTAGACTTATTAGATTTGATTTAGTCATGAAGCAATCAACTAAAAATCAATACTAAGAAGAGTGTTGCAGTCAAAGAAAAGACTGAGCTTGAAGTATAAAAAATACCATCAGGAAGTTAAATTGAAAAAGATGAAAAAGGAAGAAAAGATATTAAAAAAAGAAAGTTGTTACCTATGGGGCTGGACTCTTTTAAGTGTAAAATATATTTACACTAAACACAAAAACAATGATTATGTAAATAGTCTTACTTTTCATGGTATAATAAACATATGAAGTTTTTTGCCTTTTCCCGTAAGTTTGTTTTTTCCGTGTTTTTCAACACGTTTTACAACGTAACTTCTTTATTTATTGACCTAGAGACCTCATATTTTGTACATATGATCTTCAATATATAGTGCACAAAGTGTAGTATGGGATCAAGTATATTTTAAATTATACTCCTAATATAATTTTTTCCATTTATAGAAAATTACAATTGTTTGAAAAAGTTAAAATAAAATGTTACTTACCTATTTTGATAACTACACAAAATTCGATACTACACTTTGTAAGGCTATTTATTAGCTTTAAAAAAATATCTAAAAATTTGGTATAGGTGCAATACAAAAGCAGCTATGGTGTAAAACAAGAATTCTAATTTTCTTGAAAAACCCCCTCCCTTTCCCCTGAAGAGGGGTGGGAGGGGGTTAATAATATATTTTCTTTAAACCCTGTCCTAGAGAGACACTTTAATGAACAAAAAGATTAATTCGTGGCAGAAATTAAAAAACATATGTTTTGGGTACATTGCCCCCATCCTTCTCTTAATCTGAATTGAAATGAAATGAAAAATATAACGATACAAAAGTCATGGACCCGAGTCCAAATCCAAAGTGATGGTCGTAATATGAGAAATTACAATAGCAATCTATAATAGTTTTTATTATGTTTAAAGTGAAATATGCATGTGAAAACAAGAGCCTCAGTTACTCCGATATCTGGGTATCGTAATAATAATATCTACAAACATAATACCTCTAAGGCTAGGTAGCTCGTCATTTCCTAACAATTATTTTGATTGTTCTCATCTGATTTTGCAGTGGATTGGATTTCCTGTCAGTGTGTGAAAAATGATATCCCGATAAACAATTTTAGTTATGTTTTATACCAAGTATAACCTGGCATTATTCTCAAATGTAGCATTTTTTTTACTTTCTTCGGAGTAAACTTATTATTAATATTGGAAGTTCAAAATTTAAAAGTGACAATGGAATCTAAGAAGTCGTTTCCAAAACTGTATAATTTTAATCTACAATTTCTAGTCTCCGGTAAAGTGGATGAGAGCTGTAATGGTAATCTTATTAACTACTGTAATAAAGTAAAAGATATGGACCATAATTTTTCTCAAATATGTACCATTCCATTTTTAGAAATTATTGAGTTAAAACAAGTTAACGCAATACGTTATGAATTTTAATCCTAAATGAGCTAACATTTACTAATTTCAAATTATTTTCATCATTCAAAGAAATATTTTATGCCTTAAAGATGTCTTTTAGACACAATTAAGCTAATAATTCTCTTGGCAATCTTTCCACTTTTTATAAAACATGTGAGAATGGATCTTAATACATTTGGAGGTTTTCAAGAAGATAGTGTTAAACTGGTTCTTTCTGTACACTTAGAGTACTGAAGGGATTTAAAACTATAAATCACAAGTTCTTTCAGTTCGTCCACAAAACATACAAAAGATATTTGTTGGTCAAGATAAAACAAGAAAATTAAGTAAACCAACAACTAGATGAATAAATTAAAATGTATAGACTATAATTCTCCACACCGTTTTTAGAAATTTGTTAGTTCAACGCAATACGTTCTGAATGTTAATCTTAAATGAGCTAACAATTACTAATTTCAAATTATTTTTAATATTTACAGAACTATTAAATGCCTTAAAGATGTCTCTCAAACACAATTAAGTTAATAATTCTCTTGGCAATCTTTCCACTTTTTATAAAACATGTGAGAATGGATCTTAAAACATTTGGAGGTTTTCAAGAAGATAGTGTTAAACTGATTCTTTCTGTACACTTAGAGTACTGAAGGGATTTACAACTATAAATCACAAGTTCTTTCAGTTTGTCAACGACATAATATGTAGTATATTACACGAAAGTTACTTGTTAGTCAAGATAAAACAAGAAAATAAAGTCTGTCAACAACTAGTTGAATAAATTGAAATGTATAGACTATAATTCTCCACACAGTTTTTAGAAATCTTTGAGTTTTAACGCAATACTTTCTGAATCTTAATAAAAAATGAGGTAACATATACTACTCGTAATTTAAAATTATTTTCAATATTTACTCTACTATAAAAGCCCTAAAAGATTTCTCTTAAGACACATTTAAGAAAATAATTCTTTTGTTAGTGTTTCAATTTTATGAAACATGTGAGAACGGATCTTAAAACATTTGGTTATTTTAAAGAAGATAGCTGTAATCTGATTCTTTCTGTACACTAAGAGTATTGAAGCGATATAAAACCATATATCACAAGTTCTTTATGTTTGTCCACGATATATACGAAAGTTAGTTAAGATAAGTTAGTTTTGTTAGTCAAGATAAAACAAAAAAATTAAATTATTGTAAAATTCATTAAAAATTATAATTCTTTTCAACTGCAAACTCGTTATAATTAAATTGGAACTGTTTAAATTTTTTTCCTGTGGTTAATTATCGCTAAATCTAAGATGTAAATTTATTTCATTAAGAAGAATAATCAAAGAAAATAAGTTGAAAGAATAAAAGTAACTCATCTATAAGTCCTTGTCTCAGTCCTGGTCGTCGCCAGCGTACTCCTGCTGTTGATTTTCCACATCCTGCGTGTTAATCGATTTAGAACATTAAACGGAACAATTTAAAATGTCCTGGCTCTTATCAAGCTTTTGGCCATTGCACTTGTTCCTGGTCGTGCTTTTCATCCATTTGGATCCTAACGTGGCGTGAGTTCAACAATTTTTGTAAATAACAGTACTGAATTTATAAAAAAACTTTGTAATTCATATTCTTTCTTGTTTCTATGGATATTTAAAATATATTAATATGTACACTGTTGTATATTTCATATTATTGTTTTTTATAGATTTCCCTTCACTTACACTATTAACAGTAAATAGATTTTTGTTATCAGATTACCCGAACACATGCATACTATAGAAATAAACATGTTTTATTTCTCGTCTTACCATATTAATGTCAACGTGATAGAGTTTTATGATTTAGATCATTCAGGCACAATACTTGATATCCCGTCTTCGCTAAATAGTGCATCTGCAAGTAAAAGAAACTTGGTAGGTTACTTTTCCTTTGATGTATATAACTTAAATAGTCTACATAACAGTCTATGTAAATTACAATTGTAAAGTTCCTTAGATTATACAACTTACGATATCGATAAGTTAATAAATAAACAATTTATTATTTGAAATATGGGTTGGAACAGTTTACTCCGATCTTACTCGCCAACGTTATGGATGTCCAGAAGTGGCACATCCCAAACCGCAAATGTCAAGATTCTTGGGGTCATGTTAATTCGAAATTTCTAGTCTATTGCAGCAGATGACTGTTGGAGGTGGTAGGGTTCGTTTTCTAAGAGATAAAGGTTTTTGCCAGCCTAGACAAAAGGGTGTGTCGCACCCTACCCATTGTGACTAAAAGAGGCCGGTTCAAAAACGGCCTCCCACTCTTTCGAGGGTACATGATGAGATGAGTACCCTAAATTATTCCTCATGGATGTCAATATGAGGCGAACCCTACCGCTAACGTTACTCATCCAGAATATCCTGTCACTCCGGAAGCAGCGCTATGGTAAATATTTGACTACGTGCAATTGTCTAAGCTTCTTTTCCTAAAGGTATAACAATATTTATATTGGAAGAGTTTAAAAATAAAGTTTTATTACACCGTTTTGGGCTTGGAAATTCCTTTTAATATATACAGTACTCGCAAAGGACGTTTAAACTTACTTCACATGCATAGTACATTTCTTGATAAACCGCATCCATGAAGAAAAAGCTCTTTGGTATTTTAATTTTATAACATATAGTCACGATTAAATTTTCATATATGACTTTTTAGTTAAAAAAAGTCTGTTGGCCTATTTCCTAAATAAGCGCAGTCAAAATCCATCGCATTATCCTCTAACCGGGACTCGAACTCAAGCCTTTAAATCGATAAGCTGAGACGGTGTTTGATTAGCTAGATTAGCTACTAAGATAGTAAAAGATGTCTAATAGGCACATTCTGGCAATTGTTTATCCTGCACGTTCCTACTAGATGTCAATATTCAGCTGTTGTATAACTTTTTAGAAAAGCAAATTCTATGTTATAATAAAATCTCACTTAGTTGAGAAATTCAATATTTTAATGGGACAATAGAGCACGGTACAGAATAATTGATAACTGTTCAACTTGAAATTGTTTTATTTGTATGTTTATTTTTTTGGCTCAAAGAGACTCTTAACGTCTCGTCTAGAAGTTTAGTAATTGATTTTATTCGGAATGTTTATGAAGGTTTAATTTTGACCTGTGGTGGTGGTTCCAGTAAGATTTTGATTAAATCAACAATTATAGACTATATTTCTCCTCAAAAAGTTTTACCATACCGTTACGTAATTTTTAAGTGCAAGCAATCAAATATAATTAAGTTATAAATTTTAATCCTAAGACAACTTATTTTCACTAATTTCAAATGATTTACAATGGCTGAAAGATGACCCTCAGTCATATTTAACTTAATAATTCTCTAAGTAATCTTTACATTTTTTATCAAATATGTATGAAAGGACCTTAAAGCAATTAGAGATGATATTGAAGGTGATTGTAAACTTATTCTTTCTGTTCACTTCGAGTACATTAAGGATTTAAATAAATAAAATGACTGAAAGATGTCTCTTAGACATATTTAAGTAATCAATACTCTTTATCAAATATATATGAACGGATCTTAAAAGATTTGGGCGTTGTAAACCGATTCATTAAAAATGCACATTAATATTCGAGGAAAATAATGAACCAACATTATAATGAAAAAATAAAATACATTGTAGTCAAAAACATAAAAATCTTCGTAAGAAAACATGACTTATAATTATTTAAAGAATGTTTACAGATATTCTCTAAAACGATTCATTATAATTTTGCAAGCAATAGGGCAATATTATTATTAATTGTTAAATTTAATATAGGCAAAAATGGATTCTAATAAGTTATATCTATGGCTGTATTACTTTAATAGTCTCGTAAATTTAAAAAGAGCTCTGGTGGTAATTTCAGAAACTAAAAAGAAAAGTTCAAGATTATAGACCGTATTTCTCCTCAAATTTGTTCAATATCCTTATTAAAGTTTTCAGTGCAAACAAGTAAATATAATTAAGTTATTAATTTTAATCCTAAGTCAACTAGAATTAACTAATTTCAAATTATTTTTAATATTAAACAACTATAAAATGCCTGAAAGATGTCTCTCAGGCAAATTTAACAAAGTAATTCTCTAAGTAATCTTTACACTTTTTATAAAATATGTATATATGTGAAAGGACCTTAAAACATTTAGAGATGATTTTGAAGGTGATTGTAAACTGATTCTTTCTGTACACTTAGAGTACTTAAAGGATTTAAATCAATACATCAGGGGTTCTTTTGGTTTGACCACAAAATATAAGAAAGATAATCTTTGATTTAGATAAACTTCACTTGCAAATACAATATACAATAGTTTTAAATTTCCTTAAACACTAAATCCTGTTAATAATTACATTATTAAATAGGAACTCTTTCAATGTGTTTTTCTGTAATTATAGATCTCTAAATCTAAGATTTAAACTACTTTGTGTTGGAAGAATAGTTAGAGAAAATCTTTGAATTGTAAATAATTAAAGTAACTCATCTATAAGTCCTTGTCTCGATCCTAGTCTTTGCCATAGTACTGGGTGAATCCCAGTGTAGATTTTCTACGCCCTGCGTGTCTAATGACTTTAATTATTATACTGAAGTACGAAATGTTTCCTGGTCCTTATCAAGCTTTTAGCCTAGTCGCACTTGTTTTTGGTGGGCTCCTCCTAATCAACGTGGTGTGTGTTCAACGAATTACTATTTACTGAAAAACTACTGTAAACTAATTTTCAATTTATCGAAATCCATTGAATTATATGTGCTTCGTAGTTTCTATGGATATTATAATAATATTAATATTGACACTGTTGTATATAATTCACCTGTTTCTTCACTTGCTTGTGTACATTATACTAACATTAAACCGTTTCTTAATTCTATCGTCTGTTCTATCTTCTATTATTTTAACCTTTCTTAATATTGTACTAAATTTTAGCTATTAACTCCCTGGATTCCATTAATGATAATTTTGCTTACTCTATTAGACCCTAAGTGGGTTGAAGGTTATAGTTGTTAGTACTTGTAAGCAGGTTGAAGCATTGCATAAGAAGTACTTTTATATACAGAACAGAAAGTTAATATATTTTAACTTATAGTAAACCTTCATTTTAGGTAGACATATTTCAATTCTTATATAATTCAAACTCACATATAGGATCAATTCAATAGGACTAATATAGATCATGTGATCAAGTGTTTCTGGAGTGGCTTGATTAAGAAATTAAAATATCAAGAGTAGAATTGTTATGTTAAAATCTACATAATAGATATAGATAAATGTTTACATAAAGATTATAGCAGTTTAGATACATCATGATAGTTTTGATAAAGTATACACTAAATACACAACATGAATTCTTGTTAATTCCTTAGATTAAATGAATCAGTACACATATACATAGAAACTAAACACCAATTTCTTAGGAAAATAAAATCTTAGGCACACAACTTATTGTTAGGCTCTCTATATACATATACTTAAAACTGTTCTCACTTTTAGATAGTTTGAAACAAAATTTCCTTTAGTACGAGACATAATATATGCTGTAACATACATATCCAATACAGTTATTTGTGTTTTTGTGTAAAGCAATAGTAAATTTACTACTGAAACGTACTGAAACTATTTTTTCTGAAACGTTTTAGTGGCCTTCAGTAAGAGATCTTGAATCTATTATTTTAAGCTATTGTGAATTTCTTACATACAATTTTACAATTTTAAGTAAATACCTTTTTATTTAAACAGTTATAATTCCTAAACTGCAAAATATTGAACGAATTAAACAAAAAGTAAAAATTCTGCAGCGAGTTCTAGGTTTTATTGATACTCTTATTTAAATTCATACACTGACGAAGAAGTTTTGATCACGAATGATTATACTTCAAACTAGGTTAAGATTATTGTTACTATGTGTATACAGTGTGCGCGAACAAGCACTCGAACTCGGGCTATTGAGTTGTTAAGCTGAGGCAGTAATTACTCAGCTATGGTGGGAGGTGTCTACTAGACACATTCTGGTGATTCTTTATGCAGCATGTGACGACTGATCTGAAAGTACACATTTTTGGAAATACATATATTGGAAAATATTAAAGTGATTCTATATACTTGCTTTAGGTACATGTGGAATTAAAAACTGGCCAAAGCGCACATTTAATCGAGAACGTACCGTAGATTTTACGAAGAACGTACAAGTGGGATTTATTTTGTATATCATATATATATCGTATGGGGGACAAAGGCAGCTATCCATAAATAAATAAATTAAAAATTACAATTATTAAAAAGTACGTAAGAACAAAGTTCTTGAGTCATAAATTAAAAATAATATTAAAATCTCCCGTCACAAAGCTAAATCCAAATTACTGAGCCAGTTTAGAGACCCATCCTCTAAACCACTCAGACCAGCCAGACCACCAGAAAACAATCGCAAAGGGCAGTCGTTTACATAAAGAAAACAGAACAGGCACTTACTGATGATCTTTCAGTCCTCGCAGATTATTTTAGAGCCTGGAAGCTAAATTTTGTATATTAATCATCCTATTAAAGATATAAAAGTAATGAAAAGATCAAAAAACATAAATTTCAGTTTGCTTTTGACCACGTTACTATTTGTGTAATATACAGAATTTTTATATATTATTGTTTATGTATAATAGTACATGCACTGGTCTAGTGTAATATGCTGTGATAAATTATCGATAAAACCAGGATTTAAACTACGTACTTTAGATTTCATGAGATGGTGAGAGCAGAAACGATGATCTATCAAAAATAAAAATTACTCACAGTAGATCCTGGTCCTAGTCCTTTCTAAGAGCCTCACATCCTGTCCCTTGTTCGGTGGTTCTCCGAGTTACTGTGATTAGAATAATTTTTAAATATAGCAGTGAAGAGTTCAACACACTTTTAAATATACTTAACTTTACTTTCGTTGTTTCCATAGATAGAAGTAATTTAGATGTGTACTTATGTAGAGTACACATCAGCTGGATTATTTAACTAAAATTTTCCTATTTTATAACACGTAATTGATGTTCTTTTATAGTTACGGTCACAACGATAAGATTAATTTTATTTCTTTTTAGTCTAGGGGCCAAGCATTTACAACTATAAACAAAAAGCCTCGAGATACGTAAAATTTAGGAAATATTTCCTCCAAACATCAAATTGATAGTCAAAACTAGATTTTGTGCGGGTCGTAGTAAAGGAACTATAAAGAAGTAAAATAATCAAGTGATATTTTTAGGAAATATAGTAGTTTTTATTAAAGATATTTAAATCCAACCATCAGTCAACGATAAGGAAAGACCAAATTAACCATTTTCAGCCAAGTATTTGTTAGCGATATTGTCAAATATTCCAGGTTTTATATATTTAGAAAGGGTGATCTACGACACTTTAAACCTGTAAATTATTCTTTGTAAGATACACTAGTACACTAATATGTACGTTTTACTCTAACATTGGTCATTATTCGTTCTCAGCGTGCCCTGATCTGACATGACTCAGGGTTTATATCAATTACTAAGTATTGCACAGCCCCGGAAAAAGAAAAGGATTTAGTTGTTGATTGACAATTAGTAGGCACATTACTTTTTTAACATGTTTTTTGTATTGCAACTCACTTTCAATCCGAATAAGGGCTTTTAATCTACAGTTAGAACATAAAATTGTGTCTATACCGATATCAATAACACATTGTTCAAAATAGTATAGGATATCATATTATTAAATGTTCAAAACGGAATACTTTATAACTACATAGTACCTTACATTGACTTAAAAACATCTAAATATAAAAATGAATTAAATATCCAAATATAAACTTCTTGTGTCCTGTGATTGTACACTTTGTTATTATTCAAATAAATACTTATTATATGTATAGCTTTAAACGTTTATAGCTAATACATCACCTACATATGTACGAGGGTTGTTCAATAAAGACTGAGACTGGGCCCAGGATTTCCCCATACTGCTCTGATAAGACATGATGCCAGGTTTTTCCAATACCTTTGGACCCTATTGTTTACCAACAGACATTGAATTGCTTTATCTCTATCACAAAGCCATCAGTGCTCATTTGAACATCAGCTTGGTAAGTGCCGCCTCCAACGTTTTATCATGTCCAGTTTGCGTGAACAACGATATGCGATTAAGTTTTGTGTTAGACTCAACAAAACTGTGACTAACACTTATGAAAACATAAAGCAAGCTTTTGGGGATGACGCAATGTCTCGTGCTTCCTGTTTTCGCTGGTTCAAAACTTTTAAGGAGGGAAGATAGGACCCAGAGTTGCAGGGAGGAGATGGTGCCCCAGTTACTGCTCTCACTGAGGAAATCATCAATACAGCAGCGGCAATGATCAAAACCGACCGACGTCTGACCGTCAGAAGATTGCTGAACTCCTTGACATATCGGTAGGTAGTGCTCACACAATTTTAAAAGACAATCTTAACATGTCTAGAGTGTGTGCTCGTTGGATTCCTCGTTTACTCACACCTGAACAAAAACAAAAACCGTGTCGATGTTTGCCGTGAGTGTAAGCGGTTCGTTGAAGAAGATAGGTATTGGTGGAAGAGTGTAATCACTGCTGATGAGTCCTGGGTTTATCAGTATGACCCTGCAATGAAATTCCAAAGCACTGAGTGGGCAGAAAAAAATGAAGGTCGCTCGAAGAAAGCTAGGGCAACAAAATCTGCAAACAAAGCAATGGTCATTACTTTTTTTGACTATAAAGGAATGGTGTACACTCATTCAGTTCCACGTGGACAGACAATCAATGGAGACTATTACAAACAAGTTTTGGCTACATTAATGAATGATCACATTTCTCGAAAGCGTCCACAACTTCGAGGAAACTGGAAACTTCATCACGACAATGCGCGGCCTCACATTGCACACGTTGTGACAGAATATTTGGCCAAACGAAACATTAAGGTCGTGCCCCACCCACCTTATAGTCCTGACCTTGCGCCCTGTGACTTTTTTTTGTTTCCTACTGCAAAAAAGAAATTAAAGGGACGTCGTTTTGATTTGGAACAGGATGCAGTAAAGGTTTGGAGGTGATCCTGAAGAACATGTCAAAGGATGGCTTCTCTAACGTTTTCCAGGCATGGCAAAGGCGCTGGGACAAGTGCATTTCACTTAATGGGAAATACTTTGAAGGTGAAAAATTTGATGTAGATCAGAATTAAATAATAAATGTTTTATAGACACAGTCTCAGTCTTTATTGAACAACCCTCGTATTGTAAGGTAAGCGATGAACTTTAAACACCTAAACCAGTAATTCAGAGTGTAAAACAGACGTAAAATAATTATTGGCTTCTCCGTCAGTTCTTGGAAACTGAGGTAAGAACCTTGCATTGTAATTAGTAAACGATTTTGTAACTTAGGAAGATGATACGACATTAATCGGAAAAGTAAGAAAAGATTTTTCAGGAATTGTCACTTTTATCCAGGTTTTTGCTCGCATAGAAAACATATTCGCAGAAATATACCTTAATTACGGAAGATATACCTATATATTATATTTTCTATTGGTTGTAATATTAGTCAGTAGAATATAATATAAAATAAATGTTTTTAACTCTATTGCAACTATTAGTTATAAACCTTGACATTGAATACGCTTTTGTGAAGAAAATAATTAACTGATATACTTCTTAATTAAATTTCCAAAAGAAACAGCAAAATATCTACCGGACAGAATATACACCTATCTATATTCTGAACAGCTGGTGGTCTTTCGGTTTCACTTTGTGGTCGAAAGTCACCTTCAGTGTAATTCTACTACGTTAGATACTTTATTTATGGGCTTGTGTTAATCTTCATGCCTCTATGATTCGTCTGTGGACACTTGGATCTGTGTATTCCGTTCTTAGGCGAGATGTGGTCGTTCGACGTTCAACATAACTTTATGGAAGGTTGAAACACATCGTAGGACGGGTTAGGTTTAGAAATATATGTCTCGCCACCCGTCTGTCTGTGTGTTAGAGCGTATCCTTCAAGGTCCTGAATGTTTGGCAATTATTATAGTCCTTCCTGTTCCGTTTACTCATCTGACCTAGCTCTGGCGAGTTCCTACTCTTGTCAGCCTAATGTGAGAAAGAATTCAAAGCCAACGGCTATAACTTCTGTGGTGTTCATGGCACAATCCATGTCACTACATGAGTATTTTCATTTCCTAGTACTCAGTCTTTATATACCACACTGGATGAGTGTATAGGCTTTTGGAATTAGACTTTAAATTCCTTTACTTTTTAAACATTTTAGTACTAGCAACGAAATAGTGTACAGGGAATTGACAGTCCACTCAAAACTTCAATCGTTATTGATTGGTAGCTTAAAACTTTAGGAGAGGAGAAGGAAGTCAGACTCCTTATATGTAAGAAATGAGAAATTAGCAAAACTCTTTTATATTATTCTTTACATTTGTTACGTGTTACGTATTAGGCTTCGCTAAGATTGCATGCCAAAATTTGAATTCTATATAGCTTGTTTTATTTTCGATTCGTACTGTAGACAGATAAACAAACAATCATACATGAAAGAAATGTTTACATCCACGGGGACTAAAGAGAAATCGTGTGAGCTTAATGAGTATTATGCTTCTATGACCCTTAGTCAAATTACATGTTTGTTCTGCACCATCAAATAATTTATTTTGTCTATGTAGAAACCTCATGCAAGGTTCTATGACAGTACTGAAATAAAATTTCTGGTAAGCAAACGAGGGTACTACAACATAGGTGTGCAATGGAATCATATATTGCCAGTAACTTTCAACATTGACCACAATATATTATTATTTTACTCTATGAATAAAAGTGTCATAAAATCTTACATGATAATACACAGTGTAATGACATGTTTCTTTATTACCTATTTTATCGTTTCTATCATGGTTGCATGTAATAACAAAAATATTCGCTAACTCTCTGCCAAATCCGATCCATTGCCATACACTATTATCAGACACAGTAACGCAGCTATGGTTGGAAGAGCTGATTCTATGTGAGTGTTAAGTTTAGCTCCAGTTTACCTTTCTATTACGTGCAGCAACTGAAATCAAACTTCTTCCACATAAGCAAATCTTACGTGCAATCAAATCTTCTAAACAGTACACAGCTGTGGTGACAAGGAATGATTCTGTGAGGCTGTGAATGTTAAATTTTAAAACGATGCGGGGGTTTCCTTTTAACTTTTTTAGTTTATTAACTTTATTTTTGGATAGCTTTAGATGAACATGACTAGAGATTTAAGAAGTCTGCAACAGCATCAGACTTTAGACACTGTGCTAAGAGGTAGGTGAACTGAAGCCAAATCTAACAATCCATTGAATCTGCCCTTCCCACCATATCTGCGTTATGGAAGACTAGGTAGCTCCACCGTGCTTTTGGATCGTGTCAGTCAACATCGTAGTGCACTCAGTTGTGCACCTGATGAGACATGAGGATACAGGGTGCGTTATGAAAGTAATGAGCATTTCCTTGCGGTACAAACTCAAAATGGACGATTCCTCGAAAGTCAAAGAATACAATCAGTATTATTTTGATATGAGACTTGCTCATGTGCACTTTTTTGGGTTTGGGAGAAGTTTATGTGTGCGACTCGGAGCTCTGTCTTTCGGATTCTGCATTTAACTACGTACTGATGAGGGTGCCCTCTCGATTTAGAAGTTTTGCTGACGCACGATTCTCGAAAACAACTTATTCTATTTCCCAATGAAACGGAAAATAAATTATTATTAGTTACAAAGAGAAATTGTATTATTTAAATGTAGTATTGCAATCTAATTGATCATACCTAATACTGTATAATATTAATTGGCCGTTTATTATCCATTGTACTGTAAAAGAGAGCTCTGGCGTGAATTTTAGTAACTAATAGATTGAGTTAAAAATTCTAGAACATATTTATGTTACAATTATACTGCACTGAGTCTTTAATTATCTAATTATTACAGTAAAACAAAAATTAGTTACCGTTCTTATATCTTAAAAAAATTGCATTGACTAATTTAAACTCGTTACGAAAATCTTGCTTACTAGAAATGCTAAAAATATTGCTGTAAAACACAAGTTAGAACATGCTTCTCATAATCAGTTAAATATATTTTTGATATAACTACGTGACACTTTAAACATTTTCTTATGGCAATTTGGGTAAAAAGTAATGTAAACTGATTCTCCCTGTACTCTTTGTTTACTGAGAGGATTAAACACAGCAAAAATTAGTGGCTTTTACAACAAAACAACGAATTGAATGAACTATATTACATTTGCACTTCTGTTAGCACTACATATGAACTATTCCGTTGTTTTGTGCTGTGAATAACACTCGTTAAAACTAGGATGTAAATTGCTTTGGGTAGAGGATTAGTGATTATAAACAATGATTATGAATTAAAGTAAATAATCCATGTAAGTCCTGGTCGTGGTCCTGCTCCTGGCTATCACAACGTGTTCATGGTGCTACTTCCGCGAATAGCTGTGATTTGAGCAAAGTTTGAAAAATGCACCAATATTATTTAAAATTATTTAAAAACATTAATGTTAATCAATGCTACGTAGTTTCCTTGGATATAAAATAATATTTTATGTCATCTGCTGCTTACGTCTCACCTGTATCCGTGTATTGCTTACGTCACCACTCTACTAAAACTAAACAGAAAGCTTGTTATCTGACTACCCCAACACATACATTTTAAGGTGACACGTAATTATAAAGGTTTTCGTAAGGATTGTTCCCCTTCTCAAGTTACGATGTTTATGCTACCTTATTATTGTTTTAACACAATATCCGGGGATAATATTCGAAATGATATTTTATACAATACATTTTACAATAGTGTGCTTTTAAATAAAAAAATAGAAAAAATCAGACAATTATAGTGCTTCAATAATTATATAACTTTTTTAAATTTTTGGATGTTTTTGTGTTTTAAATTTAATCACACAAAACAGGTTGGACAGGTTTACACTAAATTTGATACTTTTTATAGTTAGAAAACTTTAGCTAATTTTTATTTTGAAATACGTGAAAATTAACGTTATTAATAGGTAATGTAGTAAGTGACAACTGAGCGTGTGACAGAACCCAATGTACTCCAGTATTTTGTATTTCCATGAATAAATATCAGTTGATGTAGTAAAATGAAAACAGTATGATAAAGTACGATATATTTTTTACATGATTAGCAGCAATTATATATATATAATTGTGATTTATATATATATATTGTGATTCAATGTTTATTGAAATTAAATAAGGCTATTGCCATTTATACAATTTAACGTAAATAAAAGTCGTTTGACAGGTGTTTGGTCTTCCGATAATATGTTAGTTTGCTTATTTAAACGCATGTGTGACAGATACGGCCAAATACAAAATAATTGATTTGGAAAAAGTAAGCGCTCTGTGGTGTAATGGTAGCACATTTACCCGGCAAGTGAGAGATCCGGGTTCGACTCCCGGCGGAGCAAAGTACTTTTTGTGATTCTATTTTGTGATATATATATATATATATATATATATATATATATATATATATATATATATGTTTAGCTTATTGGCCATATCACATAACGTAATCATTAGGTGGATGTCTCAGTAGGCACAATGTGAAATAATCCTGTATATAAAAATATCATCAGATATATAAATCCTTACAAATTCTTAAAAGTATGGAGGCTCAAAAATAAATATAATACATCAAAGTAGAATTCAGGTATATGAGATCTTATTGCTTACTTATTATGTCCATGTCTCAAGTAACAAAGGCAACTTGTGAGAGAATCTTACGTAGGGTTTTGTAATGATACGCTAGTAATGAACTATCACATACACTTAAATGTATGGAGGCTCACTACTTACTTATTAGTCAGCGTATCAGGTAACAAAGGCACATTGTGCGAGAATCCTATTCACTTTAAGTTTGAGTGTTAGACTACTTCAATGTGCGTGTACAATAGCTATAAACATACACTTTTGACAGACTATCTTGACTTCCTTGGCAACAAGGGAAACTCTACATCAGCGTTGGAAATATAATTCACTTGAATCAGTAGTGCTCATATACGGACAAAACTTACGAAAAGCGTGTGAAGCCGCGGGAAACAGCTAGTTTTTAATAAATTAGAGAGTAAATAATTAATTAACCACTTAGAGTTGTACATTAGTAAAACTATACACACATTAGTACATTAATATAAATCAATAGTTGTTCACAAAATCAGAAGAAATTAGGTCTAAAGGCACTAAACTCAGCAACGATGCAAGTTAGTTCGCTATATCTCGATAAATGTCTGACCTGTAGACTTGAAATTTTGCATGAAAAATTAACTATACAATAACAATAAGTCACGACGCTTTAATGTGTTTAATCCGTAGTAAAAACTAGAAAGTTATAATATTTTCATACTTAACTACGCAACTGATAACGAACTGTATGTTTAATATTTTCTTATGTTTAAATCCTATAAATGTTTTGTGCCTCTTTGGTGAGGTTCAGTCGAAATTATCAAAAACTGTTTATTGTCAATTAAATTTGTATAATTTTTCACGAATATTGCCTTTATTTTTATGAATTAAAAAATACCACGATAAACTTACTCAATTTTTATCTTCATTAAATCATTCCTTGTACTAGCCTACAACGAACATATACAAAAATAGACAAATAGGCCAAGACATCTTTTATGTTAGCTCTTAGACACGTATTATGTGATTAACCTTTATTTATAAGATGCACTCAATCCAATTTTCGAAATCAAAGCCATCATCTCGTACTTAGTAAAGGCACTTATGAGTTCTTTAATATTTTTCAAACATTAGCAGACAAAAATCTGTTAGATATTATTTAAGTGCTAATGGCTAAGATCATTTGAATTGAGATCATGCATTTGCCTTTTTGCCCACACACAGGATTCGAAAAGCTGTATTGGTCAAAATGCGTATACTTCCTGCCCTTTTAATATACCTTTGGTCTAAAATATTACCAGTGCAATAGTTGAGTTTTTATTTTTGTACCGATGAAGAACATTCATTAGTGAAACTGAAAAGCTTATTACGGCCTAAAGGGAAATCATATCTCCTTCCAATCTTCTTTCGGTATAATAGAGAAATCATTTTTAACCATATGCATAATTCCAAAATATTTGTTTATAGGAGTCTTGTTGTTTTCGGGTTGTAGTCTGAGTAGAATGGATCATTGAGGCATGTTATTGTTCACAGTTTTCCTTTAAGCTATTGTTAAAATGCTGTATCACACTATTAAAGAAGCCAAGTTTGAAATACCTTATGTGATTCACAGTTTTGTTCTTTAAGGTTTTTTTCTATAACAGTGTTTAAATAATATTTACAATTCATTGAATTTTGTTTTAAATCATTACTAGCGCAACTTGGAGAGAAAGTTAGATATTAATTGTTGCCTTTTCTATCTGAATCAAACTTTTAATAAATCACTGTACACATAATGCTTTATAAAAATTAAATATGTCATCAGCTGTATATACTCAGTTAAATTAGGATTATGGAACACAAATACTAAATTCTTTCCGAATTCCAAAATATTCTAGGAAATATTGTATATATTTTCGTAATAAACTATTCCACGGATTTTAAATAAATTATTTATAAAAAAGAATACACAGAATTGGTCCAGGTGCTCTCAATATTAACGCTTAGCAACACAATTTGCAACTAATGTTTATTATAAGTTAACTCAAATGTGTTTTACATACTATATCTTGCTAGAGAGCTACATAATTAGCTTGTATTCTGCGCTATTATAGAAAAATAAACTTATCTGATTTGAAGACTAATTCATGATATGTATACGCTATGAGACTATTTAACTATGTATAATTAACTTAAAGTATGCAAAATAAATCTGTTTCTATATTTATTGACATCTTTTGTAAATAATACTGACAATACAGTACGTACAAAACCATATGTTCATAGTATTTTTTTTCAAAACCTTGTCTTCTACTTTTACATAGAAACAAACTTTTTGAAGGCCTGAACAAATGGTTTTTAGTGACAGTTTACTAGAAAGAAACATCTTCAAGTCTAATAAAGGTTGGAGTAATAATATGTCTAAACAAGAACCTTATGTTAAGTTTTTCGTACTGTTTGGCGACAATAATATATTATTAAAAGGAATAAAACATGTAACATGGGCGTGTAAAAGACTCCATCCCATGTGTTTTGCTCTCAACAACCGCATTAATGTCTGTAAGTCGATTTTTTCGTACTGTGTATTTCTCTCATTTTGGATAAAAATTTTGAGATACAGAATTATTTCTGGGAGGTTTATCAAGTACAGTCAGATACAATAGTTTTTAAATTACAAAAGTGGTTCGGTGCAGACCATAACTAGCTGACTTATAAACTGACGTCCTGGAGACCACAGTTTGCGTAGCTTGGGATACTGCCTCTGGCTGGCCTTTTAAATATATATAAAGCCTTTGTGTTTAAAACCCCCAAATCTGTTTGTAACAAAAGGCTCTTTTCATCAGCATTCGACAACACCAAGAGCTAAGCTTCCTGTGTCTGGGTTACTCACCAGTTGTTTCGATAAAGGCCCATACTGATGCTGCTGTAACATTGTCTAATACGCTGGTTTCGAAACTTGCGCTATGATACTTAATTGTGTAGTTAATAAGTAATTCAAGAACATACTAAGTGAATGACTGTTTTTATAACCTAAAGAATTTATTGACATAAAAATATATTGCATATAAAGGAAACTATAGAATAATGTAAATAAAAATAATGTGTTATATTATTTTTGTATCAGTAATATTGCAATATTATAGGACATTTTTAACTGCTTTAATATATAATAAAGGTGTTGAGATTTTAAAATTTTAAGATACTGACGTGTTCAATGATAGTAAAACTGTTGTAAAAATAAAATGGAATAGTACGAACAGCATATTGCACTTGTCAGGAACGTTTGAATCAGTGTCCTTCGGCGAGAAAGGCGTGGAGTTTCCGTCAACTGACTATCAAAAGTTGTCCTTCACCATTCAAGGAGAAAGGAATCGACTTTGCTGCTATTTTATTCCTACTAGCCTGGAAATAAATATTGGCTTATCAAATGAGAGATCCCAAAGTGTGAGCATCAGTATCCATGGGTTTCGTGAGATGTCTCACTAAAACGAAATCAATAATGCATGTTATAAAACCACATTTCTTTCCCTTTACTAGCCGATTTGTAATACATTAAAACTATTATTTACCACAAATTAAATTGTACTTTCATTTCCTATTTGTAAATTAAGTATTAAGATTTTGCATTAGGCGTCCCTAGGACACAGTAAGGCAGCTGCCGTTTGAGAACTCCAGACCTAAGCTATAGCAAATGTTCTTGTAAAAACTGAATTTTTTGTTTAGGGATCCAAGCCAATAAATAGTTGGAAAATTCATTTATACTAATTGCCGAATCTTAGGTTGTTGATCATTCACGTTTGTGAATTAATGGACGTCTAGATCTTTAACTCGTTTTACCTTCTATTTATTTTTTGTTTGCTTCTCTTGTTTTTTTAAAATATGTTTTATGGTTATGACGTTATTAGAGCAGCCTTACAAGGTTTAGAGCCCTTATTTGTTACTTTATTCTTGGGTATAGGTGCAAGCCATATATCTTTCGCGAGAGACAAGCGCTCCTTTCAGTAATTTTCTTTAGAATTCGATCCGCATCTGACCCGAGTGCTCTGCTTCCGCTAAATCCTTTAGGCTTCATAGGTATCGTTGGATTTTTTTTAGTCAGCACAGTATTACTAGAAGTATTATAAATTGTGCTTCCTTGGGTATTTGAGGAACTCAGTAGTGCGTATTTGTATCAGAACTATGGAGTAGAAAATAGAGTTTGAAACCTTTTTCAGAAAACATGCGTGAGTAGAATCAAGAGCATGCAATTCCTTGCACGTTGACCTTTTACCCTGACATTTCTCTGATACTTCTAAGCCAAGATGATATACAATGCGATGGTACAAAATCTACACCAGAAATACAATGTCAACTACAGTGAAAGATACCTGTAACCCTGAACCTATTGGCACTAATTGTGCCATTGTGACACATATATTCCTTTCCAAATAGCTTATAAATGTCATATGGCCTCAACTGGTAATTTCATTTCGGCACTGAAGGAGTAGCTGTGAACTGTTTTAAAAGCACCAATAAAAGTTTTGTCGAGGCATTGAAGCTTATGAGATTTCTGTCTGATTGGCAAGCATCAGAAACGAGCGGGATCAGCAACTTCACAATATTTTTGGTGATAGAGTTGTGACCAAACTACAATTAAAAAGACTGGTTCTTCTAGTTAGCTTGGTTTTTCCAAATAAATTTCTTCAGCCACACTGATAACAACATTTGGACTGAATCCATCCTGAGGGATGGCATCGGCCCTATGGACCCGGTAGCGAAAACCTTCAAAATACAACAATCACTAAGGACCCACATTTCAGCATGTCTGTCTCTTTTCATTTCAACCCAAGGAATTTTGGACTGTAGCCTACATCGTTTAGTCTGCGTTTTTAAAATCATATTTTCAGGATAATTATGTTTTTCAACTCAGTTTGCAAAGATTAAAAAAGGCGTTGACCACTTCTTTGTTGAATTCATTGAAAAAAGTAGTTGCAGTAGGATTCAGCAGAGACAGTTCATCCTTATGGCGATTCATGGAGTGGTCAAACCACGTTGTACCCGCTAGGCCTTCAGTAAATTGATGCTTTATTTAATTTATTTCATATTAGTTTGTAAGATATTCGGCTGACATTCTTGCCTTAGTGTCCATCATTCTTTTCCCATAGTAATCACATACTCAACAAATATTCCTCTTCCATTATAACCTATTAATATGTTTCCGACCCATTGTAGTCACCGCAGCCTTGTTTGGTAAAATCAATAATTATTGAAGAGAGTTGTAGAGTGCGCCGAAGTACTCTACATTGTCTGGTGTTTTCTTAGTCGTACGCCTTAGTCCATAGGTTTTCTTTCTTCTGATATACATCTTCGGATTCAGATCTTTTTCTTGGAACTTTCAACCTAAAAAAACAAAAAAGTAACATGTATAGCGTATATAATTATGAGCCCTTTAATTCAGGGGGCTTATATACCAAGCACACAAGGGGGCTTATATTATGAACTTTTGCCAAATTTTGGGAATACAAATACTGTCAAATAACATTCTTCCTTGTATAAAAAAAAACTTATCGGAGGGGTTTTTAATATCAGTATAAAAATATTATTTATTTTGATCTCTCAAACGAAAATTTTTTATTTACACACACACGTTTTTTTCTTTCTTTTCTTACTTTAAACTATTTTATGTTTAGTTATCTGTAAAATAAAAAAGAATAAATCATTATTTTACAACCTGTTTAAGTTGTTAGCTTATAATTTTAATATTTAAACTACATTTAGTGCTTGCGTAGGTGTAAATCAGGACTTGGTATTTTTATAAATACCTATCGTTGTGTCAGTACTCAAACCGCACAAGGGTACAATGCGGCCAAAACCTTCCTACTTTGTATAAAATCTTACCGATTGACTTACAAACCTGTGCTATATGATTTTTTTCGTTAATGAGCTTTTGAAATGTCTTTAAGTACATATAATGTATTTGTAGAAGTGTTCCACAGGAAATGCAGTTTGCGGCAGCAGGTTGTTTATTAGACAACCCAGCAAGCAGCTTGCCCGTGTTATACGACTTGAACCATCGCAATTGATCGCTGATGTCAGTATGCGACCAACAGTATGCGGCTGGCAATGCGGCAAAACGCTCTCACTTTTTTATAAAATCACTTACGAATTGACTTTAGCGTAAATTTCGGTTTGAGAATTTTTTTTCAATAATAAAATAGTTCTTTTAAGGACAGGGATTATATTCTAAGGATTATAAAAAATTGTATAATGAAAAAAAAAAATAATTCTGCAAAAAATAATCACATAAATTATGTATCTTACCCAAACTACTTTAAATATTGGCCTTTATTAAAAATAAACTAACTAATTATAAAGCGAATAGTACGCTGAATTAAGGCTTTATAGTAAAAATGCAATCAACAAGTAAAACAATTTTAATTTTATTTTACACAAACTGTAGAATTGTATTCAGAGGGAAACTCCGCACGACATACCGTTTATGTCACTTTACACGGGATTACATGTTTATGGGCCAGACATTCCACAACCTTCAAGTGTTAAACATATCGAGTGTACGACGAGGCATCTAAACATTTTAAATGATTACGATTGTTTTTTAAATTTCATCCTAATTTATTTTATACTGCTTTTCTCACCTCTATGACCTTAATTATATCCAACCTGGCCTAAGAGTAAATTTCAGTTTATGTACCTCTTCCAACGCCCACCCCGAGTTGGTTAAGAAGGCAAAAAATATGTTTTGAGGGTAAGTGAACGCACCCACATGTAATCGACAACCTGTAAAAACATACTAGCATTGTAAGTAGCTTACATACTCAAGTATTGCATCCAATAATTTGTTTTAAATCGTCACAAATATATTACAAAATGTGTTACAGTTTTAAGTATTTGTTGTGTTACGGATAGTTTTAAATAAGCATAATATCTAAACGCTAACGGGAGTATGCCTATTTTAAAAGGGGATCATTTTTTAATTGTGTCCGAGACTAAATTGTACGAAATAATATAACAAGTGGAGTGATGAGAAATATTGCTTTTACACTGAGGCCAAGGTTAAACATGCCGCCTGATAATTAGACATGCCAACATTGCATTAATTACACATCGCATAGCTAGAAACACAGATACGGAAGGACCGAATGACGTAGTCGCGGCAAGTTCACCGTCCGTGCAAGGAGAGGTCAGACGACTGATGCTGACTGAACACGGCCGCCTGTTCAAATCAAATCAAATTCTTTATTGTTCATTGACATGAGACATGCATGTAACATGGTCAGATATTATAGAACCGATTAATACTAGACAGAAGAATACAACATCACACATTTAAATAACAGTTAAAAACAGTTTAAAATATAAAATAGTACAACTTAAACTACAAACAATCTTATCTATATCGTCCATTAGGCTGGAGCACCGCTCACCAGTTCGTTAATGGAGTAGAATGCTTGTCTTATTAGGTATTTTTTAAAGTTGTTTTTAAAAGACGTCTCAGTCTCGCACGCTGTGATACTAGAAGGCAAAGCATTAAAGATTTTAGGGCCCATATATGACATTGATTTTTTAAATGTGTTATTATGGTGTTGCGGAATGATTAGAGCATCTCTGTTTCTTGTAGAATACACGTGGTTAAATGATGGGAAGGATTGAAGTTTCTTAAATGTAAATGTGGCAACCGAATATATATAAAGTGATGGCAATGTCATTAGGCTTTCCCTAGGGAAAACCTCCCGACAGCTCTCACGATGACCCAGACCACACATCAGTCGAACATCCTTCTTCTGCAGTTTAAAAACCCTACTGATCAACCTACCTGAAGCCGTCCCCCAGAAAATCAATCCATATGTTAAAATGGGCAAAAAGTAACCAAAGTACACCAGCCTAACGGTATCTCTAGACAGAAAACTTGTTAGGTACCTTAAAGAGTAAATGCTGGCACCAAGTCTTTGACAGACATGACTGATGTGATTTGACCAGTCAAATCTGGAATCAATGTGGAGTCCCAGGAAGCAGACCGTTGAAGAATGCTCGATAGTTATATTGTCAAGGAGAGTAACTAACGCATTCTCATCTTGTGGGGTCTAAAGTGGACTATTGAGGTTTTTTCAGGATTGAGAAATAGTTAGCAGAAAACAAAGAACTAAGACTCTTGAGTGAAAAAGCCAGCTCGGTGGAAAGAGATTGAGCTGTGTCAGCTTGAATAAGTACACTGGTGTCGTCCGCATATTGGACTAAGTGGCCCCTCACAGATGAATTAAGGTCATTCACGTATATATTAAATAAAAGAGGGCCAAGAATTGAGCCTTGCGGCACAGCAACCTTGACCGGTAAGAGAGCAGACCTACCCCTACCCCCTTTGTTGGTGATCTCAACAAACTGAGAGCGACCAGAAAGATAGGAACGAAACCACTCTAGAGGGATGCCTCTAACACCGTACATTTCCATCTTGTCCAGGAGACGTTGGTGGTTGACGGTGTCAAAGGCACGGGAAAGATCAGAAAAAATGCCCGCAGTCTCACTGCCAGAGTCAACAGAAGAGAAGGCGGTATTAAGGAAATCATTTATCGCGTGAGTGGTTGATTTATCTTTAAGAAACCCGAATTGTGAAGGAGATAGTAAGGAATTTTCGTTAAGAAAATTAATCAGTCTATTGTGAATTAATCTTTCAAATATTTTGCTCAACGTGGGAAGTATTGAGATGGGGCGATATTGGTTAACTGAGGTTCTATCTCCCTTCTAAAAGACAGGAATGACCTTGGCGGATTTTAACGCAGAAGGAAAGAGTCCTTGGTCAATAGAATTATTAAACAGAACAGTTACGGGACACGAGAGTGAATCTGCAACCTTCCTGACAAAGGATGGTGACATATAAAATACATCAGAAGAAGAGCTGGCCTTGAGACCCTTAGTCACACTCAACACTACACTGTACGAGGCAGGGGCATAAAAAATGCTCGATGAACATGGAGAGCTGGGGAACCCCGAATCAGTTGATGTTATTTTGCTCTGAAGGTCCAACTGATCACAAGCGTTAACGAAATGAGAATTAAACCTTGCAGCTATCAAATTAGGTTCCGAGACCAACAAGCCATTATCAATCAAACCATTTATGCGTTTGTTACCTTTGCACTTCCCTGAATATTCAGTTACAATCTGCCAAACCGCTTTTCCTGTATTGTCACTATTCTCAAAATGAGACCTAGCCACAAAGCTCTTCTCTGATTGGATAAGCTTTCGATACACAGATTTTCTTTTATTATACAACTTGCGATTGAAAGCCGATGGAAAATCGCGCTGGAGCAAATATAGATCCTTCAACGCCTCCCTCGCTCTGACGACCCCAACAGTGAGCCATTTAGGACGTACTCTACGTTCGGCCTTGCGAGTGACAAGAGGAAATGCTAAATTAAAGATATGTACAAGAACATCCATAAAAGAAGAAAATTGGACCTCAATATCCTCCCTATCATCAGGGAAGACATGTTTGTTCCAGTTAACCTGTTGCAAAAGACTAGAAAATCTATCAAAGTTTATTGAGGAGAACCTTCTCGCTTTTACCATCTTCGGACTGCTACCAGTCGAACTAGAGGTGTCTGAGACGGAGAACAACTGGGCTTTGTGGTCTGATAAGGCTGTAGGAAGTATTTCGGCTGAGACCTGATCGACCTCAATGTTAGTCAAGACGTTATCAATGAACGAGCCACCAGAAGGGCAAGGACGTGTCACTCCTCGAATAAGAATTTTTTGTGAAAAACTATTGAGAACATCTAATAGTTGAACAAATTTCCTGTCAGCTTCTTCCCAAAAATCAGACGTCAGACGACTGAATAATACAAAGGTTTTTAATCAATCTTTTGTAAGTTACTTTAAAAACGATACTCTACAAACAACTATTTGTAATTAGACTATATAAATGGGTAAACACATGCGTACAAATTATAAATAGAAAAAGTTGAAGGTACATTTAAGAGCAGTTACATTATCTCGAGGGATGTTTTTCGTTTTTCACAGAGGCAATAATGAAGCCCGCATTGATGGCCAGGATCATTTCCGACCTCAGATCATAACCCAGATCGTTCATATTTTCTGACTTCAGGGACTTTGAACGATCTGGGACGTGATTTGAGGTCGGAAATGACCTTGGCCATCAATGCGGGCTTCATTGGTGCCTCTGACGCCAAACCGCACTCCTGGCGAGAAAGAAAAACATCCCTAGATACAGTACCCAAATTCAAGCTCAGATCACGTGAGCGCTCGTGAAGGATAACTTAAACTTTGCTACTACTAGTAAAATATTTATGAGAACCGAATCTATAACCTATTTACATCGCGTAATAAATATTAGATAGTATAATACCTACGTATAATACCAAAATATCAAAAAACTGATTGAGAGGTCCAAGTTATGGCGATATTAAACGAAGAACAGATTCCAAGAAGAGGGAAACAGGCCTGACTTAAGCTTACTCCAGCCGGAGTAAAATCCCTGTCAATATACATATGAGATTGTAGATTATACGTTCAAAAGGGCAAGCACTAGGGAATTTGATTTACATTTATAAAAATGAACAAGATAATGGGTATGTTATAAATTTATGTCACATTTATTCTTTAAAATAATCGTAGACTTAGTAAAGCTATTAGAGAGAATCCTGCAACTCAGATTCTGAGGATATACCAGAACTCTTATATGAGTTAGTAAAATTGTTGTCTACAAGTTCGCCACCAAAGTTGACAGTAGCAGCACGCCCAACGTCAACCTTTACGTGAATCGGAGTTAAAAGTTGAAATTTAAGATGTTGAAAATCCCGTACATCTTTCAAGTCTGATGTTATAACGGCAGTTCAAAATAGTCAAGTCAGAGACGTAATGTTGCATTCGTTGGCAGAATCGTGTGCGCGAAGAAGTACCTCCAAGATCTGCAAATCACAGGCCACCTCTTTGTCTGAGATCATTCAAGGTTATCGCCCAACTCCCAAGGCTAAAGAAAAGGTTAACGTCACCGCGCTGTAGCAACATTCACTAAAACTTCTTTGTCTCATTATAACCAGAAATTGTAAACTCGTTTTTTTCTGCTATTTTTGTAATACAGTAAATGCACAACTACTGATTGTTACATTTATTAGTTATAAATAATATTACTACTAGTTATAATCAAAGGTAGTGGTGCCACAGAAGAAATGTCTTTCTCTATGATAATACTTACAATAGACGAGAACGAAATTTCCCACAACACAGTTTACTAAATATAAATTATAAACCATTGGTAGTAACAGAAAATCGTATGTTTTACAATAAATAACATTGATGCATTAAATTCTAAGTTTCTGAAGTCAAACATTTGTGGATTTGAGGCGAGCTTCTTTATAACGCAGTTTTAATTTTTAACCATTGGTAAATTTAAATGCACAACCGGCAACCGGTTAGCGTTTCCTAAGAGTTAAAATGACGAAGAAAGATGTTCAAATTCATTTATTCATTCAGATGCGGATTATGCATGACTTTTAAAGATCTAGACATTTTTTTACGTTAAGTAGCCTACGTTAAAAATTAAATTAGTGGTAATGCATTGCTGCAGAAAAATATTCAGTCTCATTTAATTTTTAAAATATACTTATAACTCAGCTATTTGTGTATTTAAATTTTCCTCATTATGTATATAAAATTAGAATTTCTTGGAAAGCCTAATCCATTTTAAGTATATAATTAAGAGTAATATTTACTGAATTATCACTTCATTCACTAAATAATTAACAATTTGATATTTAGTAAGTAAGCTCCAGAAAACGAATCCGGTGTTAAGATATTTTGATTGCATAGTTGATATTTATTAATAAATTTTAAACGAGTACACTAAATTAATGAAGTGGATACGAAGTAGTTCTAAAATCCAACGCAATAGCGAAACATACTGTTTTAGCATTAAACACTTACGGTGAAGCAATTGGTTTTCAATGTAAATATTTTTTTAACATTGGCCGTAGCGTTCTAAGAGATACAGTTTCTTAATACATAAAATATTGAAAATCCTTTTATAATTTCAAAAGTTGTAGCTATTGGAACCAAACTCTTAGGAGCACCTTGTAGTTAGGTTTACAGAAAAACTATAATTTTTATTCAAAAGTAAATCATTTGTTTAAGAACATGTTTATTAAAAACATATAATTCTTTAATAACATTTCATACATAAATATATGTGTCTTAACTGATAAACCATCTAAAACCATGACACCCCATGAAACTGTAACTCAAACACAGGGACTACTTTTAAAAGTTTATATATTTAAATTCAGTTGTTTTATATGGGTCTGATTACAAAATGTTTCTACTTTAAATTACTAATTCCGGGTGAAATGATTAAAAACGTGTTGTGTTTAAGGAAGTTATATTAGTTCAGGGATACGCCTTTAAAATTAAAAATACATATTACACTCAAAGAATCGCCTGCATCGCCTTCAGAATAAAAGCTCTTCCCGAAGGATCATCATGGAATTATTTATTCGTCCGATTTATTTTTAATATTGATTGTCCGAAGAAACGTTACAACAGCTGTCTAGATTCCTCTAAGGCCAAAGACACTAACCATGTTCTGTCAATAATGCTTATGGAAGTAACGAGTGTAACATTTCCCGAACTTGGACGGAATTGTTAAATTTAAATCTGGACCGTGGTTGGTACTCGCTGGGCAGAGGGGTGTTCCACAGGACCAGGCCAGCCAGTGAGTGCACAGTTAATTTAAACACCCGGAAGTAGACATTTTTTATCGAGGTAGGCTTTTTAGTCCTAAGTAGGTAAATATATTACTTTCATCGGAACAACAAGGCAAACTCAACTATGGCGCTGGTAATATAGTTTCCAGCCAACTAATTATACTCAAAACCACGGCATATCCAGACCCCTGAGGACTGACGAAGCGGCTTCTTCCTCCGTAAATTCTTCGGGAATTCTTCTTTCAGGACGGATGCTATTGGTTTTCTGAGAGGCTGGAAGTGATGCGTGGTGTATGAGCTACGTAGTCTGTTTTACAATACTAATTCCTATCTGTTAAAATTCCTTGATATTGTTTTGTTTGTATTCTTATTGTCTATTGTTGGGTTCATTCGGATCTACTTGTAATATTCGTTAAATTGGTATTGTACCGTTGAAATTAATAAAATAAATAAATATATTAAACCTTAAGTAAATCACAGGTGCTGGAACTAAGTGGTTTTTTTTAAATCCAGAGTAGGTTTTTGAGACTTATTTATAAATATTTTTAACCGGGAGAAAAAGGAAAACTCAGCTTTGGCGTCGGATATATAATTGATTTTAACTAGAAATGCTCCTATACTCGCAAAACGTAATATTAGAGTTAGTTCTTAACTTCTGATCGTCTAACTATGAACTGTAGAATAATACGTACCTGATCGTATGCTTAATAACTTTTATATCATATTTTAGGTGACCATTATATTACATCGTAAGTGCTTTGACTAAGTAGACTACAGACTTTAAATTTAAAAATTGCAGGCCAAGGTGCGGGTAATATCTATTAATATTATAAACGTGAGAGTGTCTTTGTTTGTTTGTATTGATTTCACGCGTAAACTATTCAACCGTTCGTTCTAAATTTTACATCGGCATTCAAAACTGCCACGATTACTGCTAGTGTATGAATGAAAACAATATTGGTTTTAGATACCTACATTTCCTACTATTTTCTTTGTACAGTTCCTGATACACTATATTTCCGTGAAAACATCACTTAACAATTACTTGGATGTTTTAACAATCGAAAGAACTAAGAGCTATCCCTCTTTAAGCATGTGTCTTCCAAAGCAAAGTCAAAATCAAGTCTTTTAGAGATCAAGGTTTGATTGTGTCCTGATGGCCACCGAGACTTGGCCTCTAGTTTCCTCTGTAGGAAGACCGGCACCGCCACCATTCATCACTAGCGTCCCCCAGCCGATGACCTCGCCCCGTGACCTTGCCTCGCCAGACCAGGGACACGTACACGTGGCTCGACCTCACGAATTGCGCAACGATAAAGACTTTGTGATCTGTGTTCCAAAAGGTCACTTCACCATCCTCTGCCGTTGAGCCGACAAATTACTGAACGGATTGTTAAATAAAAGAAAGGTAGGAAATTCCAAAATTACCAAGTGTGAAATCTACGGTAAATGACTCTTTTTGGATGATTAAGGACAAAAGAAGTGTATGTAAGACAATGTTGTTGGCTGAGCTCAAACTGACATTGCCAACGAAATAGTTAACCGAATAACATATTGATAATTGGGAGATTACAGCATTTTACGTAAACTCCACTTAGGCCTACAGCTTATAAAACCATTTTCACTATACTACAGCATCTGATCAACTCTAATAGGCTCCATTTTATTAAGAAAGGGGGTAGTGCCGACCTTTTGGTCGGCAGTACAAAAAGACGATGTTTTAAATTTGAAAATCTTTAAAAAATTACCCCTACCCCTTTCCTCTAAAAGTACCTTTTGGGGCATATTTGGGTGCAAACAATTTTCCCGAATCCTTTGGGGCCTAACTATGGGACTTTCGTTTAAAACGGTAGGTTTCTCGGTTCAGACGCTATAAATCGCATAAGGGTGGTCTACCTCAACCTGTATAGCGTACCTTTCTGATAAACACCTAACATATATTGGTGCTACAAATGTCAAAACTTCGTGAAAAGTAGATACAGTTTATAAGTGAATTATGAATGATTTTAAGTGAAAATTGTACTAAATACACTGCTCACTACGCCTTTTTTAAATAGCTTTTTTAAACAGCAAATATTTTTTATTTAAAATTCGGTTTTATGGTTTAAAAATACTAATTTTAGTAACGTTTTCTGCATCGCAATGTTTTGAACTCCTGTATTTGCGTAGGGTTTTAGTGAATTGAATTTTTACTTTTTCGATTTTTCCGTTAAACGGTGTAATTATTATTCCTACATATATCTAGTGTCTAACTGTTTCGGCCTGACAATGGCGTTATTAAACTAACCTCATTTACAGACGTCAGAGCTGTAATCCGTTGTTTTGCAAACAGAGTTTTACCCAAAAACAGAAGTTTTCTACAGCCCTTTAGAACTCTTCTCCATTATTGATTGAACGGCAGCCCGGATTCCTTGCATCATGTCTTCTCGAGTCCTGGATCCTTATGCATAAGCCAAGTATTTTAAGCCTCCAACAAGTAATAGTTTAGCACATTAAATCCTAGGATTTGGGGGAGGGGGTTTAGTTGACTGGAACAGTTTGTCAGCACCGCTTCAGAGAAGTTGTTACAGAAATGCAAGTGTTCTTAAAAAAAGGGCCAATATTTTGGTTATCGCACCAAGTATTAAGGTGGGTTGTTTTGCATCCAGTGGGATTTTTAAAAAATTTTCAAAACCTCATGTTATGACGGTTCGTTTCTCCATTGCTCCGAAAAGTTGCTTCGTCTCACCATAGAACTTAAATATCAATCTTCGTGCATGTTATCACGGGCTGATAAATAAAATTTCATTCTTAGAAGTCATCTCTATGCAATGCTTGATGTAGTGAAATCCGGTATGGGTGCGTTTTACTGTCCTAAGGACCTGAGTACTGTAGTTGGCTAATTCCTGCATCGCTAACAAACTCTCCTAGATGAGTCATGAGGGTTGAGCTTAATCGCAGCCAAAAAGGTCTGGTGCCTTATCATTCCTTACAGGCCTAGTGAGCTGGTTCACTTTGTTGTAGTCCGGTTGTGTGTTTCTAGTTTCACAAACACGACTAGCAAGTGTTTGTTAAACTTTTTGTGAATAATGTTCACGGTCCGGGTTGCATCAAGCGTACAGCGCGGCAGCAGCTGTGTAGTCCTGCAAACATTTACCTAATACCCTATCACCGTCAACATTCTTCCCTATCACAAACCTTCTTCTTTGTGAAAGGCATCATATTTGACAGACAACAATACTCGTCATCAAGGACACGGCACAACACTGACTAACTAAAAAATCTGATAATACATTATCATCATCTCTTATCACTTGTTCAGAAAGGTGCAGAGTCGATGAAGATACGCATGACCATGGCAGTAAAATGTAACGAAACGTACAAACACGTGTGTAGATTAATAAAAAAGGTTAAAATATAGCTGACATTGCTATTTAATTTGGTATCAAACCCATCCATCACAGGTCAGTGATGAGATATCAATCAATCAATCATCAAAGTTTAAATTTTTATTAAAAGGTTTATCTGACAGGTACACTTACGGTAACTCTCCTTAAACGTAAAGTGTTTTAAAAAGAATTGGTAGAAACTTTGGAATACCCTAAAGTAAAGGCAGAACACAACGACATACTAAATGAAACAAAACGCCATGAACATTATTTTTGGCACCACTTCTCAACCATCCAAGGTAAATCCGAAATTTTAAGTACAAAAAATAGCTTTTAAGAGAGCTATTTGATAGGTGTAAAGTCATACCTTTACTAGTTGAATATATTAGATTATACGAGTTTTAAATATCCCAACTTTGTGTATTATCCTTTCAAAATTAGCTGTAGATTAACATAGTGCCCGGAAATAAAAAAAATAATTTAACTGTATTTGTTAAGAGTGTAAAAAAGATATTATACTTATAATTTGAAATAGGCGATTACTGCTCTTACAATCTGAAAACATTTTTGTAAACCTTGATATTTCTCTATTTACTCAATATTTTATTTCTAGAAGTTACGCATTAAAATAGTACAAGAATTAGTTTTCCAAATTTTATTTACAATATTAAAGAAACATACATGAACATCAACCCTCCACCACCCCTCAGTCTCGTGTTACAAAACTAAGACGACTCCTTTATATAAAATTTTGAAAGATCCAGCTGCACATATGTGAAAAATGCTGCAAAATCCAGACACACAAACAATTTCGTCACTGCTGTCAGCCATGGAGCCTGGGATCAGCAGAGCGCTACGACGAAGAATGGTGTCCATACGAGGGATTTCACGATTGCTGTCAGCCATGGAGCCTGGGATCAGCAGAGCGCTACGACGAAGAATGGTGTCCATACGAGGGATTTCACGACTGCTGTCAGCCATGGAGCCTGGGATCAGCAGAGCGCTACGACGAAGAATGGTGTCCATACGAGGGATTTCACGACTGCTGTCAGCCATGGAGCCTGAGATCAGCAGAGCGCTACGTCGAAGAATGGTGTCCAGACGAGGTATTTCACCACTGCTGTCAGTCATGGAGCCTGGGACCAGCAGAGCACTACGACGATGAATGGTGTCCAGACGAGGGATTTCACCACTGCTGTCGGCCATGGAGCCAGGGACCAGCAGAGCGCTACGACGATGATTAGTGTCTAAACGAGGGATTTCACGACTGCTGTCAGCCATGGTGCCTGGGACCAGCAGAGCGCTACGACGAAGAATGGTGTCCATACGAGGGATTTCACGACTGCTGTCAGCCATGGAGCCTGAGATCAGCAGAGCGCTACGTCGAAGAATGGTGTCCAGACGAGGGATTTCACCACTGCTGTTAGTCATGGAGCCTGGGACCAGCAGAGCGCTACGACGATGAATGGTGTCCAGACGAGGGATTTCACCACTGCTGTCAGTCATGGAGCCTGGGACCAGCAGAGCGCTACGACGATGAATGGTGTCCAGACGAGGGATTTCACGACTGCTGTCGGCCATGGAGCCAGGGACCAGCAGAGCGCTACGACGATGATTGGTGTCTACACGAGGGATTTCACGACTGCTGTCAGCCATGGTGCCTGGGACCAGCAGAGCGCTACGACGAAGAATGGTGTCCAGACGAGGGATTTCACGACTGCTGTCAGCCATGGAGCCTGGGATCAGCAGAGCGCTACGACGAAGAATGGTGTCCAGACGAGGGATTTCACCACTGCTGTCAGCCATGGAGCCTGGGATCAGCAGAGCGCTACGACGAAGAATGGTGTCCAGACGAGGGATTTCACCACTGCTGTCAGTCATGGAGCCTAGGACCAGCAGGGCGCTATGTTGAAGAAAGATTCACTATCCTCCCATCCCTTACTATAATCCACTCTCAAGCTTTAAACCATACAATCACCTCTGGCCATCTTGACCCAGAGGTGGTTCATTCTTCTTGGCCCATTAAAATGGGGTAAAACTGCTCGACGTTCTAATATCAACTCTTTAACTGACTATCAATCATTGTGGAGGGCAATTTAGTACAATTTGGGTGCAGCTGGAATTCCGTATATGTTTAATAAAATCGGACCTAAACGTTGTAGCATGTTTACGCTTTAATTTCGAATTTTGACTAAATATTTAACATAGATTACCATAGAAACAATTAACAATGTTTCATGATTGTTAGCATCTCTGTCATAAATTTTAACTTTTTGTATCAGCCAGTTACTCGTAAATAATACTGTTTTCACTCTGGAGCATTTACGTTCGTCGTTTAGTTCCACCTACCTTATATTTATCTTTCGGCAAATCAATGTTTTCATCAAGAATTGTAAAATGATAACAAATGATATCCATGCTTGATTTAAAACATTTAAAAAAAATATTTATGTAGGGAGAATGTTGCAAATTTCCACCAGTCTTTCAACATACAAAAATTAAGGTTATAAAAAAAGGTCCTAACAATTATTACACTATATTTAAAAAAAGATGCATGTGACCATCAAAAATACTAATTTTTGCAACATTTTGTTGCATTAAGCACCCCATTGTGTTCTGCTAAATTTGCCTTTTGATATTCAAAAGTGTCTACCACTTGTTTTTAAAACACTTTCCGTACACTAATGTTCATTCCTATCAAATTTAAACATTAATTGTGGTCTATTTATTAGTGGCCTGGGATGGTTTGTTTGATAACAAACCACATAACAATGCCAGCTATGTCTTAACCTGTTTTAGTAAATCTGAACACGTTGTTGTAGTTCAGTTACTTTCTACCGGTATGGACAAGCTTGTCCTCCACAGATGCTGAACCTTTTGGATCAAGTTTGAGAGGATTTATAATGTGCACGAAGAGGAATATTTTTCCCCAGCGTTTAATGGCTCGAAGAAACGACCTCCAAAAACGATAGAGATGTGAACCGCCACTACATGAGGTTCTAAGCTTTTCAAAACAACACTGGATGCGAGATGTAGCCAACCAAAGGTACTGGACCCTCAATGCTTGGTGCGGTATTGCTGGTATCTAAATTGTTGGCCCGTTATTTTCTAAGGACACCTGACGGAAATATGTACAACAACATTTCCATCGATTACTTGCCAAATTTACTGTTAATATTCCTGAACAAACAAACTCAGGAATACGGTTTATGCATGTTGGGGCGCCAGCCTCACTACTCTGAAGCGGTGTGTCAAACTGTGTTCCAGTCAACTATCCACCCAGATCCTAGGATTTAACGTGCGTGAATTTGTGAGGAAGTTTTAAAAGACTTAATTTCCGCATCAAATCCCACGATTTTAGTGGGCCCGTGCATCGAATCAGGGCTGCTGTTCAATTAATACATGGAGAAGGGGTCTTAGCGTTCTATAAAACATTAGTTCCAGGGTAGAAAACAGTGAATTACAGTCCGAAGATCTAAAGATAAGGTTAGTTGAATAACATAATTATTGAACCGAAATATTTTGAAACTTGATAATTAATTAACCTGTATTATAATGAATAACCTAAATTACAACATGTAACGGAGAAAAGGTTTTTTAGTGTAAAAAATTAATTCCCTAAAAACGTACAGCAAATAAAGTAGTTCACTATGCCTTACTGCAACGAAACAGTATGAAAATTAGTACTTATGGCGCCATTTTCCTTACAAGAGCTATTTGTCTTTAAAATGTTTTGTTTCATATAATGTCTACAAATACTATACTATTTCAGTTTTTTTTTCTTTACAGATAAATATAAATTTTGACGTGACAACGTCTTAAATTAGGTTGCGGCTCGGAGTCACTCATGAAAAAGTGTAACGCCCGGTAACGTTACGATGCCCGTCCACTGGGTCCGCCGCACGGGATCCGCACGGGATAAAGCAGATAACTGTGGGTCCGCCGTACGGGATAAAGCAGATAACTATGTTTATTCGTGAAAATGTGGAGTGCTTAGATTCGTCATTTACAACAACTACAACAATAAAGGTAAATAATTGTACACTGATATTTCATTATCGTAAACTATGATTGATTGATTAATTGTTAGATTGACACAAAAGTTGAGAAACTGAGTTTATAGGTTATGTCATACTATTGACAAATGTTGATATTTTTAAGTAAATTATTAGTTTAAATCACTCTGCAATCAATCGTAATTCAGTCGATTGAGAAGAAACAGCGCGTATTGCTAGTCAAACATTTAAAATAACAAATTATAACCTCTAACCTGTCATAACAGTGCGACCAAACAAACGAACTAAACCGACCAATCACCACTCGCGGAGTTAGAATTTAACTGTGTTTAGCAAGAATTTCAAATTCCAATTTTAGTAAATGTTTTATTCAACTTTACCATTTAAAATAACAAATTTTAAGTAATTTCAAATTATGTACAATGTTTTAGTAAACAAAATATATTTCTATAGTTAAAATTTGTGCAATTCTTATTTTCATTAAATTTCTTGTTCCTATTGTGCAATTTAATAATATTGATATCAAAAAATATTCCACCGAGAAAAAGACGTTGTCACGTAAAATCTTCGCCCGTAAAACCGACTTTACAGGCAACCATAATTTTTTTTTTCTTTATTAGTCAACCTCAAAACCGCGCGGTTACCGATACTGAGATTGAAAAGTAAAGAGATAAGTTAGGCTATCGGAGTTTGTAAGACTTCAATAACGTGTTCCTGCTACGGACCGAGAAGAAAAAAGGACAATATAAAAGAATTTCAAAATAAACACCATGAATGAGCTGATTCAGCCTATGAAGAAAATACAAAAGATAACATTTAAGCCACTGAAAATGATAGTATAAAATGTTTTGCGTTTGATCTGCAACAATGTTTACAAACACCAGACTTGCAAACGTCGGTATCATTTTACAAGAGATTATACTGGACCTACAATCTTACATTTCATGACTTGGACACAAATGATGTAACATGCTATTTATGGCATGAAGCACTTGCACATAGAGGAGCAAATTAAATTGCATCAAGCATATACAAACAATTAATAAACTTACCTGATACAGTCCACACAGTAATTTTGTATTCTGACACTTGTGGTGGACAGAATAAAAACTCTTTTGTTGCTGCAATGTTCACATATATAATGCATAGGAAACCAACCATTATTGAAATCCACCATAAGTTTCTGGTTCCAGGACACTCTCATATGGAGTGTGATACTGACCATTCAGTTATAGAGAGACAAAAAAAAGAAAAGTTAAATTCTCATCTTTCACCCCCATGATTGGGCAACACTAACCAGATGTGTACATAAAAAAATACCGTAAGAGAAATGGAGCTAGATGATTTTTTAACTTTGCTTCATTGTTTAAAGGCCCTTTAGTTTCCAGGAAGAAAGGCAACTAAGGAAAATTCCTATGGAGACCCTGCTGTTGGTTATACTATTCTAAAAACTTTGGGGAAATTCTGTTTAAGGCATCTTTCTCCGAGGATGATACATTTAGTGTTTATTCGTTTAAAAGAGGAGTTGGTAAACGTTCAAGATCAATAACTGATCCTGAACGTTTACCTACTCTTTCAGTTCCCCAATTATTGGGAAACTGAAGAAAGCATATATAAATTAATGAAATAATGAAATTTATTCCTTTAAAAGTACGCATACAAATACAACTTAATCATAGGAATATAAGTTGACCACAGTATCCAGTAATTGTGGCCAACGATAATTAATTTAAGAAAATTACAATATAAACAATTAATTACCAAATAAATATTTGCCCTCTACCAATAGCTCTACCAATAGAAAGTCTTGTTGTGCCTGTTAGATGTAATACCGCATGTTTTTCACGATTTATATAGGAACTTAACCACTGGAAATGTTTCAGATAATGACCCTGACTTAGGAGATATTGATCCAGACAGTTAAAACGTCACGATAAAAAGAATTCATTCAATTTATGTGGGTTTGGTTGTGCCAAACTATTAATATTCTATGGAAATAAGTGGACTTAAAGCAATATGATCTAAGACAATTCCTTTTTATGTTAACATAACTCCTTTTGATTTTAAATTATGATAAAAAATGGTTAAAGTTAAGGTAAAAATGTGTTAAGACTTGGATCTCAAGGAGTTAAGTACACTTATTTTCTTTTAAAAACCAATATTTTTGTTCATAATATATTTTAATACAACAGATTTCAACATTTTAAACTATAAGACACAACTTCAACAGAAATTATATGTATTGAAATATAAACACCATTTATACAAATGTGTGTATTTTCTACTTCCTTCTCCGCTGTTAAAGTTAGAGTTTAAGGTAATAACGGACTTAACACCTTTTGCCCAAACAACAAAAGATTTTATATATATATAAATATATATCTTATATATATATACTCGCCTTCGGCTCGCTGGGGGCTACGCCCCCAGGCCCCCATGATGTACGCTTGCAAATTCGGGGATAAGCGGAATTCGGGGACAGGAGGGATTCGGCTGTTGGTTAAATTCGGACTAGTTTTTCAAGTTACGTGTCCCCTGCCAATTGTCCTTTTCTCGTGGGGGAAAACGCATTATCAAACAATATTTTAGTGCATAACGTGGTCTACAAAAAAAGCTGAAATAGTATTTTGCTGTATCTCCCTTGGTTAGGCCGGTTAAAACGGGATTTTACGAGCGAAATTCTTGTAATTTTTACGCGAAAAAATTCAAATTTCGGGTCAGTTTATAGTTGTTAGTTTGTCAATGCCCCAGGCCCCCATGATGTACGCTTGCAAATTCGGGGATCAAGCGGAATTCGGGGACAGGAGGGATTCGGTTGTTGGTTAAATTCGGACATTGAGGTTTTCAATTCCCCATAATGATCTTGATTTTTTAGTATAAGCATAATAAAAACCGACCTTAAGGCAGTATTTTAGGTTTAATACAGTTGGTTTAATATCATCAGGAGATTTATTTAGTCCAATGCCAGGAAATTGTCGGGGGTTAATATTACCGGGGGTTAAGAAATCAGGGGGTTTAAGTTACTCAAGAGATTATCTGATGATGAGGAAAAGATAATAGCAGAAAATTCCGCGGGGTTAATGTTACCGTGGTTTTAGGACATCAGGGTGGTTTAATTTACTGATTAGTTTATCTATTCATGCCAGGAAATTCTCTGGGAGGGGGTTAATGTTTACCGTAGGTTAAGACATCTCAGGGGGTTTCATTTACTCAGGATTTTATCCCATAGTAATGAATGGAAAAAAATTCCCTGGGAGGGGGTTTAATGTTACGGGGTTAAGACATCAGGAGGTTTAGTTTTACTCTGGAGGTTATATGGTCATACTAGAAAAATTCGGGGGGGGGGGGCTGCTGCTGAAGTGTACCGGGGTTAATGACACATGGGCCTATTTTAGAAGGTGTTGTGTCTGTAAACATAATAATAATTCACTTTGTCCCTATCTACTATTGACGCTTAGCTAACGTTCAGCCAATATCTAATGTGGGGTGTATTCACTCGTTAACTGGATTAGCGGGTATTCGGGGAAAGTTTATGTCTTAGCATCAGATTAGGGATCTTGGGGTTAAAAGAAGACCCCATTTTATCGAATTTTCCAGATTTAACACCAAAGTTTTGAATTTTAAGGGCATTTTGCGGCCAAACCGTTAGAGATACGAGAAAAAGTGACTGGACCTTTTCATTGTCGAAAAATTTGATTTTGTCTTTCGATTATGCCATCAGATTTAAGCTACGACCTATAATTTAGGCAGTACAGAGCTTAGGACAAAAGACTGCACTGGGCAGTTTAAAAAATATCACGTAAAACATAAAAAATCAATACTTTAAAACGCGTTATGCAGCCCAATACCGTTGAGGATAGGGCAAATTGTTACTGAGCCTTTTTTGTATGATCACATTATTTGCTAAATCCTGTTGAAAATTTGTTTTGAGCAAACGAGCAACCGTTTAGCCGCTATCAAGCCCTGAAATGTAAAATTTGTAGGCGAAAATTTCCTAAAATCTTTTCAACTTAATCGCATTTTGCGGCCAAACTAATGGAGATAGAGAGTAAAAAGTCAACTTGACCTTTTTATGGTAGATCATTCATTTCCTATATCTAACCTGTGTTTTATTTTGCCCTCCCGACCAATATTGTTTCGCCGCTATCGACCTAAAAAAAGAAACTTTTCACGTAAAAATATACGTTACAACAAACTTGCACATATTCCACTAAAAAAAAAAAAAATTTCGGCCAAAAAAAAAAAATAGAGATAGGGCAAATGTCACTCGACCTTTTCTGTAGATCGCGCATTTTGCTAATTTGATGGGTCAATCAGATTTGAGCTACGACCAACGGTTCGGCCGCTATCGGGCTCGAAACAATTATTTTTATCGAAAAAAATCTCTGGAATGTCAAATGTTCGAGCGTTTTGTCGCTTAACCATGGAAGATAGAGCAAAAAGTCACTGGACCTTTTTTGTAGTTCACTTCCATTCCTGACTATGAATTTTTCGTCAGATCCGAGCTAGCTCTAAATATAAAAAACGGTATCGCCGCTATCGGGCTTACAAAAAAAAAGGCCTCTGCAAGGAGTTGAAAAATGCATGAATTTTCTCGAATTTTTTTGAGGGGTTTTTTTAAAAAGTAAAAAAAAAAGTCCGAGTTTTCAGACTTTTTCCTCCGGGTCATATTGTGAAAGGTTACCTGGGCCCCCCCCCCCGGGGGTGCCAAATTTCAAGGTTCCAGCACTTCTAGAAACTATGTTAGAATTTGTATCTATATGTCAGTCAGTCAGTTTTACACATGCGGCTGTATAAGTATTTAGATATATACAGGGTGATTCATGAAGCCACATTCTCATAGGTCCCACTTAGCGAGTTACAGGTAGCGAAAGATTTCGCACATTACAGCTGTACTAGTAAAAAATAATGAAAAAATGTTTATATAAACATAGGTCCGAAAACGCTTCGTTAGCGAGTTACAGCTAGCGAAAGATTTCGCCTGAATTCCTGGTAAAGAGTAAAATAAAGCCATACTGAACTTTTGGAAAGGTTAATTAAGTAAAAATATCGTGGATTCTTATGTATTTTTACCTGATAAAGCTAAATAAAATAGGTTTCAGAACTGTAACCTGTAGTAGTTTTTGAGGGATTCAAGGGTTAAATGCAAACAATTGGGGCACGAAACAATGTTTTTTTAAGTTTGATGTACAATAACTTTGTTAAAATTGGGTAATAAATACATAAAATCAAACAAACATTAATTGTAGAGAATTTAATTCTGAGAAAATTGATATAATCAAAGTCTAAAATAAAACAGAAATAAGTACCAAAAAATCGATTTTATTCAGTATAATACATTACTAGTTTATAAGCCAAAAATTAATCAGGTTGGGCCAACCGTACGCACCCTTTTTATAATAGATGTTCTCGAAAAATGAGGCCATCATTATCAATACATTTTTGCAGCACGTTTGTGTATTGCTTTTGTTGCGTTTCTTAATTTTTCAGGACTTCCCTGTATCTGCACACAGCCGAATCCATAATACGGGCAAATTAATTCATCACGAGAATCACTTTTGTCTTGTATACAATGTCTTTCATCCAATCCCCAGATGCAAATAATCCAATGGAGATAGATCGTGGTGATCTTGGTGGGCCAAGGGTGTGGCCCTCCACGGACCAATCCAGTGTCCAGGAAATTGATGATTTAAGTAAGCAGAAACGGCATGTGAAAAGTGGGGAGGGTGCTCCGTCATGCTGGAAGTACAAATTTTGTCTGAGATGTAAAAGGAACATTCTCTAACAGCTGCGGCAACTCTTCTTGAATGAAATGCAAATAGAACTCAGCATTTAGGCGTCCAGGTAATATGAAAGGTCCAAATCAGCCCTATTGTGCAAAAGGCCACACCAGACATTGACGCTAAAATCGGTGTTGAAAGTTCTGTTCCACTACCTCATGTGGATTTTCTCTTCTGCCCATGAGTGTTCATTGTGCAAGTTATTGACACCATCCCGAGTGTTGAATTGTGCCTCATCCGTAAACAAAATACGCTTGTAGAGTTGATTATTAATATTCAAAAAGTTGGCAAAACTCCAAGCGAAGCGGGACCATCCCCTAGCTGTAGATGTTGAACCTTTTGTTTATGAAACGGATACAATTTTGTTTCGATTAAGTGACCTCCACACCGTTGACTGCGAAACTCCTATCCGCCTAGAAATACGTCCGTTGTGTACTTTACACCTGGACTGCGAATTGAACAGCATTAATAAACAATATCATCATCGAGTTGGACAGCTCGTTCATGATTGGTTTTTCTGAGTACTTGGTAGTGATCCTGTTTCCCGAAAGAGTACGAAAAGTTCCTGAAAATTGTTTTGGTATCTGGAATCCTCCTATTACGGTAACGTAGTTCATATTCTTCTACAGCAGCTCTAGCATTACCATTACAGTAACACCAAAATAAAAACCATATCAGCGTTATTCCTCTGATGTAAATAAGTAAGGCATTTTTTTCGCTGAATAAACAATTGAAATTATAACTCACAGAAAAAATTGCATTTAATAACACGATTCACAGAACCCGATCTCCTGCTGTAGCTTGCAAAACACCACTAATACACAGTTCTAACGTAACAGTACAGAATACCATTGTTGATCAGCTGTTATTCGTGCGTGTACCAACTTAGAAATTTAATAAAACAAAAAACTGCATTTCGATGATTAGTAAACAATAATGGGAAAATGTTTGCTTCATTTATTTTTGAACATTTGATGTAAATTTTTATTAAAAAAAAAAATACAACGTAATAAAACATGATATTTTTATTTACAAACAAATTTATTTAACAGTTAATCTTGTTTTCTCAATTTATCTCATCATTAAGTGAACAAAACATTTTGTTTTTGTTTTATTTTAACTAAATACCGTACGGTATTTCTTTACAGCTAGTAATGTATTATACTGAATAAAATCGATTTTTTGGTACTTATTTATGTTTTAATTTTAGACTTTGATTATATCAATTTTCTCAGAATTAAATTCTCTACAATTAATGTTTGTTGATTTTATGTATTTATTACCAAATTTAAGAAAGGTTATTGTACATCAAACTTAAAAAAACATTGTTTTCGTGCCCCAATTGTTTGCATTTAACCCTGAATCCCTCAAAAACTACTACAGGTACAGTTCTGAAACCTATTTTATTAGCTTTATCAGGTTAAAAATACATTAAGAATCCACGATATTTCTTACTTTAATTAACCTTTCCAAAAGTTCAGTATGGCTTTATTTTACTCTTTACCCAGGAATTCAGGCGAAATCTTTCGCTAGCTGTAAACTCGCTAACGAAGCGTTTTCGGACCTATGTTTATATAAACATTTTTTCATTATTTTTACTAGTACAATGTGCTGTAGAAGTGGGGGGGAGAACTTCATGAATCACCCTGTATAAGGGTGTTCTGAAAAAGGTGCCCATAAGTCAGGGCGTGATTCCCCTCACATCAAAATAAGAAAAAAAAAGGTCTAATTTAAACATAGGTCCGAAAATGCTTAGTTTACCAAGTTATACAGGGTGAAAGATTTCGTCTCCTGAATTTCAGTTCCCCCTGCTGCAACGAAAGCCCTACGGGTATTTGTTGGCTGTTAATTAAGATGTACAATTTAGTGTACTTTATGGAAATATGAACTGAAAAAATTGAATATAAACCGTTTCCAGACCTGTAGCTACAGTAATTTTTTTAAGATATGTGACGAAATACGCGAAACTTGGTCCCGAAAAAAACAAGTTACATTTAGGTTTGAAGCAGATTTACTATGTTAAATGTACAATAAACACAAAATATTTTTTCACCGGTACTTGTAGAAAATTTAATTTCGAAGAGAAAGATGTAAAATAATGTCTATAATAGACAAACGCAAACTTTAAAAAATAATCCTTAATTACATACAAAAACGCATGAAAAATAGACAAAATCTGGTTATTAAGCTCTCTACAAATGTAATATTGAAATTAAAACAGCTGTTTTATTTATTAAATATTAGATTTGAGAAACAAAATAAATTTCTGAATTTATATGTTTTAACAATGTAACATTGTTTATAATAATTTAAATAACATTACAAGCAGCTATTTTTCCATTGCTCATTAAGTGCGTGGGCGTGTGTTGATCTGTACTTTAATACAAGTTAGTGCGAGTGCCGTTGAAGTTAATTTTCGATAGACTAATAATATCTTATTCATCATGGCGCAGGTAATATGAATATTATAGTACACTATGGTGAAATGGCAGACATGCATTTAATGTACGGTCTTTGCACATTGCAACAGCCGTCAGGCTAGACGACTCTATCAGGAACATTTTCCTCATAGAACAGTTACCGACTCATAAAATGTTTTCTTCCATTCATAGAAGGCTAACCGAGACGGCGAACCTTTAAATCTGGAAAAGTTGGTAGATCAGGACGGCCACGTACAACGTGTACAGCTGAATTGGAGGAGGGCGTGTTGGACGAAATAGAGAATCATCCTGGAAGAAGTACTAGAGAACTAGCCTTTGATTTCGGTGTTAGTAATTCAATTGTCTGGAAGATTTTACACGAGCAGCAGTTGCATTCTTATCACTATCAAAGGGTCCAGGCTCTTTTGCCTCGAGATTACTTTCCTCAGTGTTCAGCTATGCCAATGGCTATATCCATAGGTGCAGAAATCCACATTTTTTAAAATTACATATCTTTACTGATGAAACAAAAAATTTTCAAGAATGGCTATTCTTAAACACCCACAATACTCACATTGTGGGCAATTGAAAATCCACGTGCTATTTTCAGAGAACCGTCACCAATATCAGTTTTCTATAAAACGTATGGGCTGCTATTCTGGGTGATAAAATTTTTATTAGTTTTTTACCTGATATGGCTAAAATGGTGAAAATTATTTACATTTCTTGACGACTAATCTGAATGAGTTACTCGAAGATGTGCCACTATACACACGCAACAACATGTGGTTCATGCAGGATGGAGCTCCAGCTCATTACACATTACAAGTAAGCGAATTTTTAAATGAAGCATATCCAAACAGATGGATTGGTCGAGGAGCCCCAGTAGCATGGCCTGCAAGGTCACCTGACCTCAATCCTCTAGGACTTTTTCTTATGGGGGACATTTAAAGACGCTTGTCTACGACTCGCCTGTGGATACCATAGAAGAGTTGCGAATAAGGAATTGTTAACGGGATTCAAAGGATACGTGAGACACCTGGGGATCTTCGAAAGAGTTCGGCAGTCTATGAGAAGACGGCTGGATGCTTTGTATTTTGATATGAGGGGGAAACATTTTGAACATCTACTGTGACGTGGTTAGGTTTTTTTTAGGACAAGTGTAACTTCTTTTTTGTTGAATGATAATTCAGATAACTTTTTTATGTATGATAATGTATGATTGTTAAAAATATTTACTTGATAAAAATAATAGTTAGTAACTCATTAATTTGTTTTTAAATAAAACAGCTGTTTTTAATTTCAATATTACATTTGTAGAGAGCTTAACAGATTTTGTCTATTTTTCATGCGTTTTGTATGTAATTAAGGATTATTTTTTTAAAGTTTGCGTTTGTCTATTATAGACTTATTTTTACATCTTTCTCTTCGAAATTAAATTTTCTACAAGTACCGTGAAAAAATATTTTGTGTTTATTGTACATTTAACATAGTAAATCTGCTTCAAACCTAAAATGTAACTTGTTTTTTCGGGACCAAGAGTTTCGCGTATCGTATTTCGTCACATATCTTACAAAATTACTCTAGCTACAGGTCTGGAAACGGTTTTATTCAATTTTTCAGTTCATTTTACATAAAGTACGCTAAATTGTACATCTTAATTAACAGCCAACAAATACCCGTAGGGCTTCGTTGCAGCCAGGGGAACTGAAATTCAGACGAAATCTTTCACCCTGTATAACTTGGTAACTAAGCATTTTCGGACCTATGTTAATTAGACCTTTTTTTCTTATTTTGATGTGAGGAATCACGCCCTGACTTATGGGCACCTTTTTTCAGAACCACCCTGTATACATTATACATATATTTATTTATTTATTGTATTAGTTCAGTATGTAGCCGACGAATATAGCTCTCACAACTTATAGCGTTTTTTACAAATTCCTGGAGAAATAGTAGGGTGATACTATTGTTTAGCCCCCAATAACCCTCTGTTCTTTGCTATGAGAAATACATCTAACTTGGCAGTAAAAAGTATTCCGCTTAGACCGTTTATGAACGGTTCATTTTGTACCGGAAATAAATTAAGTTCTTGTAGAAATGAAGTTTCATTCAAAATTTTAAATCCAAATATGAAATCTTTATTGACATATTTTACAACATGATATATTCAGTATTTTTTAATTATACTTCGTTTCATATCAGTGTTCAAGTAATGAAAGTTACTATTAAAGATATTGTATGGATTAGTGTTTCATGTGTTGATATATAAAACGCTTCAATCATTCATGGTTAAATTGAGTTTGTTTACAAACGTATTTATTACGCTATTTTACCGTTAATGTCACGGTTCCAATAAGACCAATGTAAAAATATCCACTAACGCTCAGCCAAATCCCATGTACTACTATCGAACTTAGTTTTCCCTTATGTAGAAATCTAGCTTTATAATCAATATCCAGTGTATTTTTTGGGTCTTTTCGAGATATCTTGTGGTCGTACAAACGGACAGACAGAAAATATCTCTCCAGGCCTTCAAGTCATTTATCTAAGTATATCAACCACTGAGAACAATCAGCACGGCATAAATAGGATGGTGGCACACCTGGAAATACGAGTGACCTAATTAGCTTAATTACTAAGTGAGTAATACTTACTACAGAAAAAATACATTGTTTGTTTGTTTATGTTATAGGTGTTTTATATTTTTATTTATTTTTGTAAATAAGGTCTATATTATTAATGATTGTATATTATTGATTTTTAGGGAAAGGATGTGAATGCATTATGTATTGTAGAGTGATCAGGCAGAAGTGTGGGAGTCCCAACCAATAAAAAACCTCAGTCATCTTTTTTCGGAGTGCCCTGAGCAGTATGGCGGTTTCTGTGTTTAAAGGAGTAGGCGCCGGCCTCTATGAAATAAGAAACCTTAATCAGCTCAATCTGCGTAAGAACTTAAACGTTTTAAATTGCGATTTACTGAACTATAGGTTAAAAAAAATTTTTAAAACTACACAATTTTACTAATTCCAAATATTTTAATTTCTTTGTCACAAATAATATCAAGATTGTAGTTCAATAACAATTGTTTCATATAAATCTAGGAATACATTAAAAATTTTGCACTGTTATCTGTATATTTTTTAAAATTAATTTGCTTTTAATCGGATTACTTGTTTCTTTCTAAGTTACCGGTTATTAAATTAGCAATTTGTTTAAAAAGTTCCAAAATAAGTATCCTTTATCTCAGATACTTAAATTAATCTGTTATTTAATATAAATCGTATTTGTTTTATATTTGTACACGCAGAAATAAACAATAAATGTTGCCTCATTACCGTTATTACAGTCTCAATAGTTAATTAGTGGTTAAAGTTGTGTAGCCGCGATAGTTGCTGTATCTAAATTGAATGTACAGTAATTTCGGTTTGCAACTAATTATAGATTTTGTAGTAATTCATGTTGCGATTGAGGATTTTATACGATATTTTTCTACTGATAATTCAGTATATAATTTGGACAATCTTATAAAATTTGATACAAACCCCTGGAAACAGTGGCGACATCATGGTTTTTTCTAAAAAGACCACAATGATGTATTGCGCGTCCGTCATATTAATGAAGATCACATTAATAATGCCATTATTGATTGTGGGATAGGTGGACATCATATGGGCACCCCGGTTAAAATACTAAACCAAAGTTTAATGACAGTATTAACTATTTACCGAAAAGTTCCTATTGTTAAAACAAGAGTAGAAACAGGAAAAGTTAGCAGTATGTAAATTTTGTTTTAAGATAAACAATTTACGATTGCAATGTTTTATTCAAACTGATGACATATTAAATGTGCCTACCATCAAATACTTTGTGTTTAATGAGGAATAGTACTAAATATTGGCCGATATCATTATTCATATAATATTATCAATTAACTATTCTTTATTTAAATGATAAATAAAGTTTATTATATTTTATTTCATATGACCTGCCAGATCCTTCGTAAAGCCCTGTATTTATTTGTATGTCTGCCCGTAAATGCGTTAACTTTTTATAGGAAGTTAATTCTATTGTTAAAAGTTCTTGCATACCTACATGTTGAAAAGCACTTCCCTGATAGGTATGACTCGTAAACGGACAATGTCTGTTTTTTTATAAGTCGGTGTACATGATCTAATGTCCATCATTGTGTTCGTACCAAGAGATGGTTTATTTTGCTAATAGCACAGTGTAGCGTTTACGATGGTTATCGCAAGATAACATAGACAAGGACCGTCGATTGTGACTGCTACTTCGATGGGTGATAGCAGAGCGATCCTCTTCTTGCCAAAGCTCTCCTAGTGGTAGTTCGTTAGTCACAGTTAAGCTCTTTTTACCAAGAATAGGTGTACCTAATCCCTTTGTCTGTTGAAATGAGACACAATTTACATTTATCATCTCAGCAGAAGTCAATCCAAGATCCCTGGCACTTAACAATCCTGAATATTCTATCACTGTAAAATACAATCAGTATTACCATAAAGGATTTACGTAAGAATGCCTAAGTTATTAGCACTAGTAAGGAAACGTTTTCATGTTTATTTGTTTTTATTAAAATGAAAATTTTGATATTATAATATTCTATAATAGTCTGATTATTTGAGCCAACTGGATCTATAGAAGCAATGGAAGTTTATTCCAATATACACGTGTATCCAAGAGGAGATGTTTGTCAAGTCTCCAATTCTCGTTTATCGTTACATCATTATCATCCAACTAATTAGAATCTACGAGGTTCATACTGATTCAAATTTTATTGGTAGATAATGATAGTATGGTTGGGTTTAAATACTCATGTATTACTATATGAATCACTAATAACTTAGTATAGGATAGGTAAAAATGAAACAAATTAATAGTGAAGAATAGAGAATACACGTTGCATACATAATATTTAAGATACAAATGCAGTATTTGGCTCCTTATATGCAGTTTCCTAAGAATATGACGTCATGGACCTCACATACAATACAATCTAAAGAAGGAAAGAATAGTAAGGAATATCATATGTATGTAAAATAAATATATAATGTAATAAAATTAAAGTGCTTCCTGGAGAAAAACTAAGCTGTCACGTACTTATTGATATTAACTTTGGAAAATTTAATAATTGACTTGTATGTAACATTTTAGCCTGTGCTTGATCCTCTCGCTCCACGATGCGATACAAGGCTACAATAATCCATATACAAGGGTCGTATCTGTGACAGTCTACAAATCACGTGACTCAAAAACTTCAACTTGACAGTATTTATCGCTTAGTTTGTCAAAGTTTTAGAATTAGTTGAACAGATCTTTACTTTCAGATTATGTTCTAATACTGAGCTATGATATGTAGTTTTTAACACTCATGTGTAACAGTCAGGAGACTATAAATCCCATTGTTATTATGTTTGATTAGTGACAATTTTCCAAAACATTATATGAGGTGGATTCAATCATACCCGTTTTATTTTGGAACTGAGTACTTTCCTAGTATAGTACAGTAGTATTTAAAATGTAATAATATATTTGGAATATTAAAATTATTTTAGATTTAAGAAGATTTGGAAACACTTTAGTTTGGCTTCAATGGTAAAAATTTTAAATTATCTTTAGCAGTATACAAGAAAGCCATGTTATGAAATGTCAAAAAAAATTATATTCACCTTATAGTAGATTAAAAATTTTGTAATAAAAAAACAAAAGTGTTCTAAAAATGAAGAAAACGCCAGGACAGCATCAGGTGTACTGCACCTGAATATAACAGTGTCCGGATAGTTTCCTGCCTTCCAAGAGAGAACATTTTTCAAATATGACCTCCAATCATTTTCATTTGAGCGTGCTTAGGTTTCTGTTTTATTAATTCAGGTTTTAAGCTTCTTTCGCTTCCTACAAACAGTTTCGATCTTTTTCGCAGCTTTTATAAGATTGTATTAAGCCATAAGCCTAGTTCCTACACTTTTTCTACTTAATAATACTTACTGCTACCATAACACTTAAATACCTTATAATACTTAAACTACCATAATCAATAAGTTACTGCGTGCATAGCAACAAAAACCCGTTTCTGAGTAACTGACAGTATATCATAATTATTGAACGACGTATTGTATGTTATTGTTTACAGAACAGAAAAAGTAACGACGTTATAACAGATTTCCAGCTGAGTAAATAGCCAATCCAATAATTAAAGAAAAAGAGATACAGTTGATTACTTGTTGGAATTTTCATGTAATAGTCTTAAAAATACACAAGAATGTTTCTAAAAAACATTTAAATGTAAGAATATAACTACTATAAAAAACCAATCTTACTTCTGAAAAATTTCCTATGTGAAACGTTTATACTTTTCTAATGAAAATCACTGATTCTCCATGTGACATGGTCGTAAAATAATTTTTAATTATGCCGTATTATTACAAAGTATTATTGTCTGCACTCTGCATTATCACAAACTACAGGAATGTGTAAATACAACCAGATTTACGAATAAGAGAATCTTCTGCTTAGGAGATCCCACAAAATATTTATAGCAATATCAGTGTGATCCAAGCTTGTTGTTACTTCTCATACTTGTGATTTCAAACCGAAAAACGTAGTAACATAAGTAACACGCCAACTCAGAGCGAGAAACCTCACTGAGTCTATTACCTTCCCACTGTGTCTCCATCTCACTCTCTCTGTCTGAAAATCGTACTTCAGATCACAATTTCCCTTCTATAGATTTACGTCAATTGGATGTCAAAATGAACTGTCCATCTTACTTCCATTATCAATCACAGTGAAAAAGTTCAAGTCTGTAAGCCGTGCTTTAGTAAACAAATATTACAACATATTTGTTAATTAATTATTGTTTGGGTAAATCTAAAAAACTTGTATTTACCGCCAAATTAAAATATTTACATTTTAATGTTTCGTGTTCTATAAAGTGTATTTACATCTGCAACTCGAGTGTAGATTTATATGTATAGCAGAAAGATACATGTCCAAATGATGCAATGAATTTTCTATTTCCTCTAATTTAAAATTGATATTATAATCATATTTGTTATATTAATTCATTATTATCTGTTATGCATTGTAAATTTAAAAGTTTAGTATAAAAATGTAAATGTAAATGTTACATTCTTGTATTTGTTACAATTAAGACCATAGAAGATGTGAATTAAATTTATAAAAATCATGGAAACCTCTTAAACAGTACGAATAGCGATTTAAATCTCATATTTTGGGAACATTACTCTTAAACTAATCGTACTGACTAACGTAGCATGTGATTTTCAAATTTATACAGTTCATGTCCTGTTGGGAAAATAATTATTAACACTGTGTTTGCACAAACAAAATAGCATTTTTAAAATACATTCCAGAATAGTTTTTAGTATGAATCCTTTATGGAGACATTTTCCAGAATTATATGGCATTGTGTGGAGATTGTCCTTTACAGTACAAAATAGTACTTCTTAGGAGTTATATTTGTTGAAAAATTATGTGTTAGCTTGAGGAATATTTGTTTATAAAGCTGCACAACTTGAAATAGCATAATAGTAAATTTGTAAGAATAAACTTCTAAAGCAGGATAACCCGTTCCATAATGTTTAAATGATTGAAAATGTTATTCTTAAATTTATTGCTCCACTCACATACTTAAAAAATCGAATTAATAATTGGTTATATCTATGTTTTATTGACAACACCGGAATATGTTTTTTCATTTTCACACAATACTATTGAAAAGTTAATACAAAACGCTCACTTCCTGTCACTAATACATGGTTCTAACGATAACTAGTTTTACTATAATAAGTTTTTTATGCACTTTCAACACGGTTTAGTTAGTTCTCGGAAGGAGCTGTATATCAAAAAGGAGATATTTCATTTAAAACTTTTTTTAATAATTACAAACGCATTATTTTTTTGAAATAGCATTTTAAACTATAAGAGATTTACTAATTATAAGTGAGGAAATAAAATATTTAAAGACGATAATAGAATCTAAGAATTTGCTTCTATGAGTGTATAATTTCAATGGGCCATGTCAAATATTTTGTAAAGTAGAAGAGAGTTCTTGTGGTTATCTCAGCAACTTATTGAATAATTTAAAAGGTACAAACTATATCATTCACAAATCTGTTCATTACCGTGTTTAAAAATGATGGAGTTGTAAACAAATTAACACAATACGTTATGAATTTTAATCCTCTCAGCTAAACTTCGCTAACTTCAAATTATTGTCAATATTTACTCTACTATAAAATGTCTGAATGATGTCTATCAGACACATTTAAGTAAATAATTCTCATTGTATTCTGTACATTTTTTATCAAATATGCATGAACGAATCCTAAAACATTTTGAACAGTTGAGGAGAATAATTGTAAACAGATTCTTTCTGTACACCTAGAGTACTGAAGGAATTTCATACCATAAATGACAAATTCTTTCTATTTGCCCAAAAATCACACGAACATTATTTGTAGATTAAGATAATTAACACTAAAAAAGAGAATAAACTTCTGTCGGAGTGACAGAATATATTAGTAAACGGTTTTGTAACTTCCTAATATATGACGTTTCTGTGATAACGCTAAGAATAGTAGTTTACTGGAATTTAATTTAACCCAGATTTTCCCTCGCATACGAATTATAGTCACAGAAGTATAACTCAGCTACGAATATATAATTACATCTAATATAACATATTGGCTATGATATTAGTAGATTATAATATAAAACAAATGCCTTAGGCATTATTGTAACTATTAGTTAGCAACCTTGAAATTTAATACGGTTTGGGGAAGAAAAGCATTGACGGAGGTATTTCCTGATTCGATTTTCAAGAGAAAACGGCAAACTATCTGCTGGAGAGAATACATACGTTAACCATACTCTGAAAAATTTTACTATATTACAACATTATTTAGGAGCTCGTGTATTTTTCATTTTTGTATGTTAGGTCGGTGGACACTTGGATTTGTAGTCTGATTTTAGACAAGATGGAAAGTCCAGAGCTTAGAATAACGGTATGAAAGAGAACTTTCACGAAAAAACTAGTTTTGTTTAGAAAGCTCTGTCTCGCTACCCGTCTCTCTGTTTGTCAGCACGTATCCTTCAAAGTCCTGAATGTAAGGTCTTAATGTTGTCCTGCTCTTATCCCTATTACTCATAAACGCTGCTCTTGAGTTCTTATCCCTGCTCCTTATAAGCCGAGACAGAATCCAGGGCTCACGACTCTAACCCCTGTAGCATTAATGGGAATAACACCTCCATGTCACAACATGACCATTTTAATTTCACAGTAACTCGGAATGTAGACCGCAGTGGATGGTGTATAGTGGCATCGACGCTAGAAATGTAATTTATTTACTTTTAAGATATTTGTTCTGTTCTTGAAATCGTGCTTTGTGAATTGGCGCCATACTTTAGACTTCATTAGGTAATGCTTGGTAGCTTGAAACCTGAGGAGAGGAGGTTCAAGTCAGACTCCTAAAATGAATGAATTCAGAAACTAACAAAAATATTTTATAATATTTGTGGAGTGTGTTACGTGTTACGTAACAGGCTTCGCTGAATTTGCGTGGAGAGTTTGAACTCTGTAGCTTATTATTCCATTTTCGAGATATATTGTGGAGAGATTGAAAAATCATACAGAAAACAAAATTTTACATCTCGGGTAGAAAATATAGAAATTGTTTTGCTTACTAAGTGATAGGCTTTGTAATTAATGGACAAAACTCATGGTGTTGGATATACCTGAGGTCACACTAATTCACAGAGCGAGCATCTTGGCCCAATACTTCAGCTGTAGCCGGAAAAGTAAAGATTAGTAGACTAGGAGTCTAAATATGAATACTCGAAGTACTTGAAGTTGTACTCACATATTTAAGAGAAATCGTAAACTGCCTAAAACAAAATCACAACAGTATTAGCTATTTATCGAGATAACTTATAATCATGACAACGTGGTGTCGTCAGAAGGACATCGCCACAACTTATATCTGTATTAAATTTCCAAATAAAACATCATCAAAGGTGAGCTACCTTATTATTTACGTTTTATCTTGATATTAAATTTTAATTAGTTTTCTCACATGAATGAGATAGTTTTTAATACAAAAAAGGAGCGCTAGGTGTTGCTTGGCAGCAAGATTTTCAGCTACAAAGTTCAAAAGAGAAAAAATTATTACGCGTGAGAATTAAGTTATTAGTCCGCCAAGAATTTAGTTCCAAAAACATCAGATTATACTAATGCTAATCCGTGACAGCGTTGCGGAAATATATATTATATAAATGGCGCTCAGCCCAATTCCATGGTTGGACATGAACCGTCGTATAACTCATTCTTGTCTACATAAAAATGTCATGCAAGGTTTTATAGTAGTTTTCTGGTAAGCAAGCGAGGATACCAAAACGCAAGATTGCGGTAAAGTTATTTATTGACAACAACGTTTAACAATGACTACAATATACTATATTTTATTTTTACTCCACGAAGAAAAGTGTTACTTGTAAAAATCTTACATAGTAGTATTCAGGTTCTTTATATATTCATGTATCTATTTTATCGTTTCCATCATGGTTACCTAAAAGAACTTTGCAAAAATATTCCCTGACGCTCATCCAAATATCATCGGTTATAATGAAATAATATTAACCACAGCGTTCCTCAAATATAAATTAAGCTTCATGCAAATTTTTAATTCTTTAGGTCTGTTCGTTTTCCGGGATATCTTGCAAACTACCAGATAGAAAACATTGAAATATTTCAAGCCTCATGAGTGTTATTTATTGGCTTAAGCTAAGCGAATTACTTCATTTTTCAATATTACAGAATTAACATAAGTGGAATGTAGTGTGACAATATAAGGACTCAGAGCTGTACATGATGCGTAACAGATTCTGATATCAAAAGTATTGCACTTTTCAGTACAAGTTAATGGGAGCCAAAGTTATAACTTTACATTTATGTTTTTCGTGACTATTATCATTATAAATTCTGTTAGTTAGTGGAATACAGTGCGTATTTTAAAAGTGGTTTTGTAATAACTGTTAATTTGAAGTAACACTGACATCACCTCTAATAACAAGTTAGGAACTGAAAATAATTTAAATAATAAAATGTAACAAATATTTTCTGTAAACCTTATTGTTTTTAAATAACACGTACTTCTATCTCCTCTAATAACTGTTTTAAAACAATTCAAAACTGAAAATAAACTTAGAGCTAATATACATTTGAAGTACTTATGCGAGTTACGTTATCTCCATGGTTGTCGAAGTACGAGATGTTTTGCAATAACATTGATGAATACAACGTTCTCGATAATTAGGATTCAAATCTGATATGACCTTAATATCGAGTGATAAACAAACGTATATATTTAATATATTGTGTTCCTTCTACGAATTCAAAAGAATGCATCCACATCCTCAGTTTCCATTACAAAAAGTTTGAAGCTCTTTAAAGATCTAGTTTGCAATTTACTCCCTTTTCTTTCAAAGCTAATGCAGTTTTACAGTTCTGTGTATACACCAAGCTGTGGTGGTAATCTCATCAACTAGTTGAATAAATTAAAATATAAAAACCATAATTATCCTCAAATCTGTACAACACCCTCTATATAAATCAATGACTTTAAACAAATTAACGCAATACGTTCTGAATTTAAATCCTAAATGAGCTAACATTTACCAATTTAAAATTATTTTCAATATTTACACTACTATAAAATGCCTGAAAGATTTCTCACAGACACATTTAAATAAATAATTCTCTAGGCAATCTTTACACTTTTGATAAAACATGTGAGAATGGATCTTAAAACATTTGGAGGTTTTAGAAAACATAGTTGTAAACTGATTCTTTCTGTACACTTAAGAGTACTGAAGGGATGTAAAACCATATATTAAATGTTATTTCAGTTCATCCACAAAACATATGAAAGTTGTTTTGTTGGTCAAGATAAAACAAGAAAATAAACTTATTGTGAAATTCATTAAACATTATAATCCTTTCAGCTGCAAATGCGTTATAATCATACTGAAACTGTTTCACTGCTTTTTGAAAGATTTCTCTCAGACACATTTAAGTAAATAATTCTTTTGGTAATCTTTACACATTTTATAAAATATTAGAGAATGGATCTTAACACAATTGGAGGTTTAGAAGAAGATAGTTGTAAACTAATTCTTTCTGCACACTTCGAGTGCTGAAGGGATTTAAAACCATAGATCACAAATTCTTTCAGTTCGTCCACAAAACATACGAAAGTAAGATGTAACTAGGAAATAAACTTATTGTAAAATTCAATTAAAACTGTAATCCTTTTAACTGCAAACCCGTTATAATTAAATTGGAACTGTTTCACTGTTTTTGCTAGATGCGCTTTTTAGAAAGATGTAAATTACTTTCATTAAGAAGAATAAACATAGAAAAATACTTTTAAATAAGAAAAGTAACTCATCTATAAGTCCCTGTCTCGATTCTTGTCCTCGCCAGCTTACTCCGGATGTATATTTTCCACGTCCTGCGTGTTGAACGATTTAGAACGTTAAATGGAACAATTACAAAGTCCTGGCTTTTTTCGAGCTCTTGGCCATTGCACTTGTTCCTGGTCGTGCTTCTCCAACCTAATGTGGCATGAGTTCAACGAATTTTGTAAATAACAGTATTGAATTATCAAAATCTTGGTAATGCATGTTCTTTCTTGTTTCTATAGAATGATATTTAAAAGATACAATATGTCCACTGTTGTTTTTTTCATCTGTTTCTTTTTTATACTTTTCCCCTTCACTTGCTTGTTTACGTCATGACACTATTAACAGGAAATAGTTTTTTGTTATCAGGCTACCTGAACACATACATATTATAGAGACAAACATGTTTTGTAACTCATCTTACATTAATGTCAACGTGATAAATTTTCATAATTTAGATCCAATATCCAGGCACAATACTCGATATGTCACGTTATTGCTAAATCATATATTTTCATAACCAGTCTGCAATGTTCAAACCTCTGTCCTAACACTAGTAAGGTTGTCGTATTCCTTTATTAACTTTCTATACTCATCGTATACTTGACATTGGTTACTCTCCTGGACTTTAACTAATTATTATTCTACATTATTATACGTATCATGGTCGAGACATTTAATATTTCTGTATCAAAAACGATATTCCTTTATATAAGTTATATTATATTTACAACCCAGAAGGGATTACTTCTGGCTGTTTTATACCTTCCAGCTGAACTTACCACTAGGCACAACAAAAATCTATGTGTCACTTAAATCTCGCCAACCTTATGGATGTCCAGAAGCGGCACATCCCTAACCACACATGTGAAGATTCTTGGGTCAGGGTTATTCAAAATGTTACATTTATCCGTTTTATCAAAATTATACTAATCGAACTATAACAATATATGTTGTTTTAATGATACATGTAGAAAGTATTAACTAGCATATTAACTAACACAAGCAGCACGGAACTCACAGATCAGGCGCTGATAAATCACAACATGCATTTCCATGTTAATTTATCTAATTATGCTAAATTCATTGGACTTCAACTCAAAATTATATCATCTTATACAAAAACTTACGTGTCTGATATTAATAAACCTTGAACAACTTGTTACCTACAGTGAGTGATCTATCAGAACAATTTAAAGTGTATAAATGTTTTAGTTTGGTACCTGTTTCATAGATTTAACCGTGATCACAGAAGTATTAGGGTCCATTTTACAGAATATGTTGTTATCATATTTTTGAATGTTATCATATGAAAGGGTAAGTAGGAAACATTTAAACTCTTCCAGGTTTATGATGAGTGCAACATTTTAGGCTCGCGCTTACTGGGAATCCTTCGTTCACGGGGAACTATTGCAAGCCCTAATACCTAGCACGGAGGTTCGACGGATAACCCAGGCCTTTCGGCCAGGGAAGGCACGCTGATTCCTTCAGTGTAGCGCGCGTGCGGCCGAGGACATCTAAAGGCATCACAAACCTGTTATTGCTCAGTCTTGTCCGGCTAGAAGCCGCCTGTCCCTCTAAGAAGAATTTGATTTTTCGGTAGCACTGTTGTGGATACGCCTAGTTAGCAGGCTAGAGTTTTGAACGTTATCGGAATTAACTTCCTAATTTATATTTTATCAATTTATGATTTCTTGTACATCAGTACATTTTAACAAGAAAACCTATGAATTCATTACATTCCAGTAGTTTATTCGATTTCTTCTTCGATTACAGGATTAGCGTTAACGAATCGTATCATTCGTGAAGATGAAAATTGTAATATCTCTCTATTTGTCAATCTTTCTATCCCATTGTCTCTGTCCATCTCTCAGTCCATCCGCATCATATCTTGCAGAGGTTATGACTTTTAGCTTAACATTTTGAAGGAATATATGCAAAATTGTATTATAGGCAACATACCGATGATAGTTCATGTCGCTACATTGGTTATGGCTAAGCTTTTGTGAATGTTTCACATTCGTCTTATGTGGAACTGTAATTGGAATGAGAACGAAGTAGAATAAATAATTTAGTAAATTTGCTAAATACAATGATACGAGATCTTGATATTTGAAATATCAATACATGCAGCGTATTTATAAAGAAAAATGGGAGAATAATAGGAAAAAGTGTTTTTATACAATGAGACAAGACTATATTTTAGCGCAATTTTAAGTAGTAGTTACTCGTAACCCTACGAACTGACCGTAACTGTTATTATTAAAACCCAGCTCTAAAACTTAACTCAATGGGAACAGTTATATGTATCTGGTTGTTATCTCGAAAAGGATGATCTGTAGAATTATGAATAAAACCTTTTATAAATAGTTTTTCCGTAGAGAAGAACGAGTTCTATAGTGGTGCATTTCCAACAAGAGAATTCGTCTGAGCGTTACCAAATCCTTTTACTCAGTAGGCTGAAAAGGTTTCTTTTTTGTCTGCTGGAGGATAAAAAAGTCTTCCAGATATCTCAATAATAAAGTGAGCCGTATACTTTAAATTGTGCATGCAATTTCAGTGAAGCTTTTGTAATAGGTGTTGTGGCGTACTCCTACCTCCTTGTAATTAAAGTCATTGTGAAATAATACAGGTTTAATGACTGGAGGGTGTCTGAGCATATCTAAACTGAGGAGTGTTCTTGTTTTAAATAGTTATATAAGAACAGTCTCTTTCGATAAATACATGCTCAATGCAATTTACATTTTACATAATGTATTCCTAAGGATGCGTATCCCCGAAATAGAAAAATACAGTACTCGAAACCGTTCATAACCTTTAATTTGCAAAAAAAGATTTTCATTTAATCTTTTCAAATCTAAATACCACCTTTACTCGTCGCATGTACAAGTTTTTATGTTCAAGTAATCGTACACCTAAAATTGCGTAAAAACTATCGACCTTAAATGTTGACTTAGTGAACCTACAAAAAATAAATATTAATTCTCCGGCGATTTCTGGAGATTAATTACTACCGTTATTTAAATCTTATTGTTAACCAAGATGTTGACTAAAATCACTTTGGTAATGGTTTAATTCTGCAGAGTGCTCATTTTTAGCTGAGGCGTTTTTCAGCACAACGTCTCATTCTAGTTTGTAGAAAGTATAATTTTGAAAGTGACATTGAAATGTAATAAGGTATTTATATAAGTTCAATTACTTTAATTGACTATATCTTAATTATTATAGTGTGAAAGATACATCTGGTGATAAAGTGAGTAACTAATTGAATCACTTGAACATCACAGACCATATTTATCTCAAAAATGATTATTACTGTTGAAACAAATTAATATATTACAATATTAAATACAATAAATAAATAAACAAACATAATTCAGTTAGTGGTTTTATACATAAAAACTTAGCATAAACTGTTTTCTACTCAAGATGAATATTTATCCAACTGAATAATTGCCAGAAAAATGTCAATTATAAATAATTTAGGAAATATTTCTCCTTATAAGTTTTAAAATATTTAGCAGATATATATGAGCGAATACAAAGTGTAAGTGAGATTGGTACATAGGATTACTAAGTTCTGAATTGATTTTTTCTGCACACTTTGGGTACAGACAGAATTAAAGACAGCCCAAAACAAGGTCCTTTCTGCATTTACACAAAGATTACAAAATATTTCATTGATTAAATAATTTCTAAGAAAAGCTTAAACCACGAAATTAAAACATATGCAAAATGAATAAAATAGAATTTACTTCAATTATCATTACATTTGAACAGTTCCTGTGTTTTATGCTGTAATTAATACTTGCTAGAACTAGGGTGTAATTTGCTTTGGGTAACGAGAGATACTATGAAGAACAACTTAGATCTCTAAATTATAAAAGTAACTCATCATGTAGGCCTGGTTCTGGAACTGGCCATCGCATCTTATTCTAGCTGATGTTTCTCTTACGTGCTACGCGTTGAATGGATACTGAACACAAATATGTAGAGTTATCTAAAAACAAGTCAATAAATTACCTATCCCTTGATGTTTCCAGAGATATTAAACAGTTTTTGTACGTACTTTTCATATGTTTACTTTAATTTTCTCTTATCAACATTGCTTCTTTACGCCATCATTAGTACTGACATTAAACCGAGTTTTATTGTTATGTGATTGTTAATACATATTATAAAGACAGATATGTGTTTAAAATATAATTTAAATTTGATATCTGTCTTAGGTTATGGTGTATATAGTAATATAGAAAAAGTGCTTATATATGATTCAGTTCCTTGGAAAAAAATATAAACTGTTTCCCCCTGTACGCTTTGGGTACAGAATGATACAAATAGCCTAAAACAAAAGTTTTGCTGCTTCTACGCAAAAATAACAAAGGGAATTTGTAATTACTATAACTATAGCACACAAAAAAAGAAAGGAATCTGAAATAATTATTTAAATTAAATATTAAGTTATATATATTAAATGATGATATGTATAATTTGTGATCACGTTATCATTACATATGAACTGTTCCAGTGTTTTTGTTATGATTAATACTCGCTAACAATATGATATAAACTGCTTTGTGTAACGATAGATAATGAGTGTGGATATTGTGATTTCTAAATAATAAAAGTAAATAAAATAACTCATCCTTGTATGTCCTAGTCCTACTCCTAGGCACGGCATCCTGGTCTTGATGGTGGTTCTCCGACTTACTTAGAGTTAAACTACTTTTGAACGAGGAAACAGAACTGTCCAACACTAAAGAAATTTCAAAAGTTTTACTTGTGGTTTCTATGGAAATCTACAATTTTAATAAATATTACTTTTGGGTATTTTTAGCTGTTTCGCTTCTTTTATTGCTGTATTAAACTACTTTAAAGATCACGTCTTTTATCAACTTTAAAAATACAGAAAACGTTATAAATTTTTATTACATGGTTATAAATACGTATATTCCGAGCAGACAAGCTTGGAATAAAACATAATTTTAAGGATTTTTTGTCCGTATACCTAACACGGTAAAATATGTTGTATGGTATAAAATATCTAAGGAGAGTGTTTGGTATGTCGTTTACACTGTTGTTCATTCGCATAAAACATCCTCCGTATGTTCTATAAATATGATATGACATTATTCAAGTAGTATAAAATACAGATGAATTTTCAATTTCCTTACAAGATTATAGCTATTAAAAATTATTAAAAATCTTATTACAAGTAAAAAGCACTAATGTAATTATGTACATGCTTAACTCACAATATTGAACAGTTTTTTACTTTACATAATCTTGTGTATTAGAGAGAATTGGCTAAATTAGCTCAATTGTTTTCCAACAAAACCTCCTGTATGTGTCAAAGATCTTAAATATGTAAATTTATTGAAAAGGATAAATTTTAATTTCCTTATAATGAAGTTTATATTATATTTTGAGTTTACAACCGTTAGAAAAAATATGTCTTAACAGATTTGCATGTCTGAAAAATCCGATGAAAGGGTCATATTTTAAAAAGATCGAGAACTTTCTTATCTCTGAGATTGTAAGTCAATGGAGGACAGAGCATCAACTACTAAAGTCTCCTAATGTGAAAATTTTTATTGAAAAATGGTTACTATTATAAATATACATATTTAGGATTTCTTATATACTAGGACTTTCGATAGGTTACAAATTTCTTAGGTCTTAAACTGTCCCAGTTCACGCCTCTCATATTTTGGGAGCTTTTTATTTTGGGAGTTTCTTAACAATGACAATACCTATAATAGAAGCTGAGTTTTTCTTAAGTCAGATGATTCCAGAGGCTGGGATATTCTATAGATCAAATTGAATATTCGAAAGTTATGTTGATGCCATAGACTGGAGAGGTAGAGGTTAGTGTTCCCGAGGGGCTACAGATTCTAGTTATGGGAAGATGCTACAGGCTAAAATACTCACAGAGAATAAGGATGTTTAAAAAAACATGCCATTCCAGTAGCTTAAAAGTTTTACAGAGTGTGGTCTTAGTGATTTGGGCAGAGGCTCAACCTAACTTTAGTGTAACAGAAATCTGCAGAAATATAATTCAACTGAATTTACTAATTTCAAATTATTTTTAATATTGCACTACTATAAAATTCCTGAGTGATATCTTTGAGACATATTTAAGTAAATAATTCTGCAAGTAATCTTTACACTTTTTATGAGATATTTATTAAATTTGGATATTTATTTATATCATTTGGACAATATATGGAAAATGAATGGAAACTGATTCTTTCTGTACACTTAGAGTACTGAAAGGACTTAAAACCATAAATCTCATGCTCTTTTTTTTGCACACAAATTAAACGAAAGTTATTTGTTGATCAAGATGATATCCTGTGAATCCTGTTAATTCTAAACGCGTAATAACTTAATAGAATTTTTGTCACTAATTCTTTCTGTTACTAATAATACCTAAAACTCGGATTTAAACTAGTTTGAGTAAGAAGAATAGATAAAAAAACTTTGAATTGTAAAAAATAAAAGTAACTCGCTTAAAATTCCTTATGTTGATCTTGATCTTCGCCATAGTACTCCTGGTGTAAAGTTTCCACGTCCTGCGTGTAGAACGACATTGATCGTTAAATTGAACTATGAAATGAGGCCTGGTCATTATCGATCTATTGGATACCTCACTTGTTTCTGTTCGTGCTATTCCAAATAAACGTGGTGTGAGTTTAATGACTTTTTTAAACAACACTTTTCAATTTATCAAAAAATATTAAAATACCTATCACGTGTTGTTTCTATGGAAATTGAAACAACAAATATTTATATGAATACTGAGGTGTGTTTCACCTGTTTCTATTCATTTTGCTTTTCACCTTCACGTGCTTGTGTACTAACATTAAACAAATTCTTGTTATCTGACCCATACATACTATAGAGACAAACAAATTTTGTTACTTGTCTTAAAATATTGTGTGTATGATAAATTATTATTGTTTGGCCACAATATCCAGAGACACTATTGCATATTTCTTGTTATTGCTAATTAGTATATCTACAACTAAAAACACCTGCGTAGATTTGTTCCAAGTTTTCGCTTTGATGTATCTAATTCAAGTAGTCTACATTACAGTGCATGTAAATTACAATTGCAAAGTTTCTTAAGGAAAAACATGTATTTTATCGATATGTTAACTTTCCTTAACGATCCTCTCCCCAATAGGTTAGAGGGTGATGATTAAACAATATTAAATTTCATTTTGAAACATTTTGCCTTGATCTGTATGTAATTATTAACACCTGCATGTCAAGGACTAAATTTAGACTAAAACTATTTTCATAACTGGTCTGCAATGTTCAAACTTCTGTCCTAACACTAGTAGGGTCGTCACACTAGTTTAACCCTCGATTCGTAACCATTCGTCTGCCGGACGACGCGATTTTCCAGGAAAGCGAGGTTAGGTATATTTAGGTGGAGTGGGGAGCCTGATACCCCTTCCTATTCCTCCACCTTTACTTCCTTTCAGTTCCTCTCATGTGATTGACCTGAGATCATTGATAGTTTTGAGGTTATGTCAGTTTAATTTTCATTCGTAGTCTCAGGGACGAGTGGTTACGAGTAGTGATACCTACAGTTTTCGAACATCGTCTGGTGTTACAACGTGAAAACAATGTTATGTTATTTAAATTTACTTATTACTTATCTTTTTACTTTTATTACTTATTACCACTTATTTAATTTTAAGGACATTCATGATCAGTAACTAAATATGACTTGTCACTTTAGTTCTGTTTTTGTCTTTTAATAAACGCTAAAACACTATACATTTACTTCATGTTATAAAGTAGATAAGATATGTAAAATATGTAAAACCCAGTCGTTATCAACTACTTATTAAGTTTACATAGTTATTAAGGTGTTTTTATTTTCATAAGTACTTTTTATTTTATTATATGAACAAAACTCATAAATATTACTTAAACAAAACATATATTTTACGTAGGCGAGAAAAAGCGTAATATTACTTACTTTTTATAATAGTTTTGTTTTAAATACTTTTAATAAGTTCTTTAGTGACATAAAAAACAGTTGTAGCAATAAAATTATTATTACACTACATATTTTGAATTTTTTCCCGTAGTAGTCTCGTAGACTAATGGTTGTGAATAACTGCAGGCAAATCAGATGGTTACGAATCTAGGGTTAAGTAACTTTCCATAATTATTGCAGGTTCGAAATTGATTACCCTCCTGTACTTTGGCTAATTATTATATTATAAATATTAGGCAAGTTACGGAATTTACATGTTTATTTGTTGAATCTAATAAGGTAAACAATATTTAAAACAAGGTATTGATCAGTTTTACTTTAAACATAATAGAGAGTTTTTAAATAAGGACTGTTATATACTCGATTTTGGTCTTCAAGATGACTTTGACTAGGTCCGCACTGGTCGTAAAGTATTTCACCAAATGTATTGGGAACTGTATATTTTTATTGGGAACTGCTTCTGTTAAGTAAAAACTTTGAGATGATTCTAATTTTTAATATTCAGCCACACTTTATTATCGGATGCATGACTAAAATATAATTAAAAAATCTATGATATTTCCAAAAATCTTTACCAATTACAAATTAGTAGCTCTCATTTTAAATGAATGAATGTGTGATTTACCTCTTACTGGCGAAGTTAGAAGAATTAGGTCCTACCACAAATCTAACTCACGACCATAAATACAAAATTAACTTATATGTAAATTCTGCCATTATCTTATACTTATATTAAATGCAATGAACTATTTACTGTTCATACCTGTTGAATACAAGGTGCTTTCATGATAATATTACAAGAGGTTTTTCCGATTTCAATCAATAGTTAATAATGTCAAGTAATTGTGTAGAAATGATGCATACAATAAATCTTTTTCTGGATTTTCTTCATCAGTTAATTTCTGTTTCGGCCTGTATGTCTATACGTCTCTCTGCCTGTATGTATATCCATTTCACTGTCTGTGCAACGATCCCTCTTTTCGTCTACATCTTGAATACGAAGTTACTTAAAAACGTTGCTTTACTACTATGTGTAATAAAGTTAAAACTAAATAACGAGCACTGATAGAACCCATCGCCGCACGGTCTAAGAACTGAGGTAGAGTTAGCCCACATTCAAAATATGTGTGTGAACTCACTTCTTGTAAGTATCATCTACCTTGTATTTTTTGCTTCTCCTCCTAGGCTAGTGGCCCTTCGGAATAAGAGGGAATCGGCTTCTTTCTTTTGTAATGGCAAATTTTCAATGCATGGCATATGTTGTGAGAGTAAAAATATTTTTAACACGCTTCTTTCAGAAATAAACCCAGAGACACCTTTGATATGAACTTTTAATATATTTATATCTACTATACTATACTAAACATCTACAAAACCTATGTAGGTCTTACAACTTATCTAATTCAAGAAGTTTTCTATACAGTGTACTTGCAGATGTTCATGAAAGGTTAACACGCATAATATGTACTTTACATACTATACTATTATAAGACTGAACGAAAAATTTTGTATGGGATTATAGTTGCTAATCAATACCTATCACGTAGTAATAATATTAACACATCCATTTTATTTAACACGATTATAAAGGCATATTCCAATGTTTTCCATACGTGTTGTAAAATAAACAAACTAACTATTCCGAAATAGTTAAGGACGTAAAAACATACCGAATTATTAAGCACATACAAGAGACTGGAAACACAAATAAAAAATGTTTAAATGTTGGAAAAGCTCTCATTGGCGGAATAAAAATTACCGGGGTAAAATGTTTAAACGAATATCAAAGATTTCAAAGAGAACAAATCCGAGGCCTGGGGTACTCGATTTAATCTAATATTGAAATCTACTGTTTTGGAAGAAAACACTGTCCACTCTATTGCATATTAAATGTATTATTTATAAATAATTCTATTACAAAATATGCACAGAGTATTTATAAAATTACTACTACAAAATTGAAAAAAATAACGATCTTGATATAGTGAACTTGAGAGGAAATAAATATAAAAATACATTTTACTTTATGTTATATATTTTATTTTCTATAACGAAGAATAAATATTACTCAATAATTTAGAATATAATTGTTACGAGATAATACTTAAAATAATAATATATTATTGTAATACAAAAGTCACCACACTAATTCAACAATATGCATAATTTTTAAGTATAAATATCAACAATAACCCAAATCATATAAGTTAAAACAACTTGATGTGTTTATAAAATTACTTTAAAACATTTTATTCTAATAAAAAATAAATAATTAATGTAATCAGGATTTCTCAAAACTATTAAGCGGAACCATTTACTTAGCCATATAAAATACAAAATTATTAAGAATTATCTTTTTATTTCTAAATAAAAATCTTGATCCTATGATGGTTGTTAACCAAATCCACATTAATAATGTATCACACATTCATTAAAATTAAATATTTTCAATCTTCTATGTGATTTTGTATTTAAGTGAAGTTACTCATTTAACTACAAAGAAGTTTATTTACCTATCATGTTGTACGGGATGTTCTCTAACCAAGAACATAAATATCAAATTACAGTATTAGCTTAGATTATTTCAGTTAAACCTATAGGTTTAAACATTTTTGTGTATATTAAGACAAACCGTTTGCTGAAACACATTCATACACAGACGAGTAAAATTAAATCTACAGTCATGAATGAATAGTATCGCAAAGGCAGTGTGCTAAAGTAGATATGGCAAAAATTAAGTGTAATAAATCGCTGACCGTCTTGAAAATTTTAAATAAAATGCTTATGAAATGTAAAATTTTATCGTTTAACCTTCTCTACTCTGAGATATCCATGTCCAATAAATTATAATTATTTATAGGCTCTAAACTGTGTGTTTAAAATTTATTTTTGACGCTGGTATTGCTTCATTTCCAAGAAGTCAACGTTTCATCTTGAAATTTTGCTTAAAATCTTTATTAAGGAACTTTGTATTATCTGCCATTTATTACGTGAGTTAGCAGCATTGTAAACATTTAACTATCATTATGAAATTCTTTTATTACCTGACTGCCAAAAGAATTAATATATCTAAAGTAGAGGAACAGAATCCCTTTTTACTATACAGAAAGTTGATATTCGTATAATTACATTAAAAGTTTATTTTCGCTTATAATATTTCATTCTTATATAATCCAAATTCACATATCAATTAAGAAGGACTAATGTACATCATTAAGTGTTTTTTGAGTAGCTGGATTAAGAGTTAAAAAGATAAAAAGTAGATTTTTTATGTTTTAATCTACATTTACAGATGTAAGTAAATGTTTACATGAAGATTACTAAAGTATAGATACCTGATAGTTTTGAGAAGGTACAGAATAAATACTGTACTTAGCAGGAGTTCTTTTTTATTCTCCATCGTACATGAATCAGTGGAAACTTCAGAGAAACTAAACACCAGTTTCTTGGGAAAATAAGATCTTAGGAGTATAACTTATTGCTAAGCTGTCTAAATAAACATACTTAAGAAAGTTAGTATAAATGACTAAATTTTTAACATGTTTATAAAAAAACTAATACAAAAATAATAAAGCAATAGCAGGCAATAGTTACAGGTTGTATGGCAATGGGTTTATTTTAACTCTCCAACTTGAGCGCATTGTCTTTAAAGTTAAATGTAAAACGGATCAAAAGATTGGAGTATTCTCCATTAAATTTCACCTTTACTTGTACGGTGACGTCAGTCCACTGATCTGGCATGCTCGATGACCGGTCACAAGAGCCAAGGTCAGACAATCGATCTTGTCACTGACTGTTTTACCCACGGCCAGCTGTACGCCCTGCACAGTGGAGTTCGACGCCCAGAAGATATCGTGGCCTTGTCCATCCTTATAGGTTATCCGGTGACGTCGTTTACACGAGGAACATTGTGTACGGCGAACTTCTTCAGTAAACAAGATTGACACGGGTAGTAGGCTAGGGGACCTGCTAGAAAAAAAAACTCCCCTTCGAGTTTGACTATAGCAGTAGGCTAGGGAGCCTGCTAGAACAAAACTCCCCGTAGAGATTGACTATAGCAGTAGACTAGGGGTCCTGCTAGAACAAAACTCCCCGTCGATAGTTACTATGGCAGTAGGCTAAGGGCCCTGCTTAAATAAAATTCCCGGTCATGACTGGCACTGTCACTAGGGAAGGGGGGCCTGCCCAAACAAAAGTAGTGGTCAATGTAACTAAGTTTTCTGTAAATATGTAAATATTTGGTCTCTGTGTTTTCCGGCCTCTCCATGGCGACTTTATAAGCCATGCTTGCGTTTTAAATCGTTGACAAACTAACGGGCAAACAACAGTTTTATTTTTGAAAAGTCATCAGTAACTACGGTTTACTTTTCATTCCCTGGCAAACGTAACCTCGGTATTTAGTTATTCCTAAATTCTTCCTGTATATTACTTTTGCTAACATCACTTAATGTTTTTACAAAATATATTGATTATTTTTATACAACACATATAATTAGGCTGAGCGTTAAAGAACAGTTAGGACCCACATGATTCTCGAGAATGGATACAACTGTGAACATGACATTTGGAAACTTCATTTCTGAATTTAACCAATAGAATAAAACTTAACACAAAATTTGAAAACAACATAACCTTATTTAACCAATCACCAAATCCATATTTAAGGCCTGGGGCGACTTGTAATATTATACAACGAAATGAACACAAACCAGGTTGAGATTATTATGAAACATTTTTAATTCCATATTCTCAGGAATACACAATTATCTTAATTAAGATCAAATATATTATTTTCGTAAATGGTGAAAAAGATATCGACACATAAAAAATTTGTTGATTTTAACACGGTTAAGCTTTTAAAACTATAAAAAAAACTAATTAATATTTTAAAATAAATTAATTATTATCTATTTTATTCTTAACTAATAGGAACAAAGTTACTCTCAGTTACGTTTTATATTTATTTAAAAAAGGAATTTTTTAAAGATAAATAATTTTTATTAAAACTGTACTGCTTCCAAAACTAAATGTTTAATAACTACAAGATGTGTCACAAAATGAAAAAAACGTTTGTACTATGACAGGACACAAATAGAAGAATATAAATTTAATTCTGAATGTCTGTGAAGGTTATCTTCAGAGCTCTGGTGATGGTTTCAGAAACAAATTGGTTAAATCAACAATTACAGACCATATTTCTACTCAAATCTGTATAGTATAGTTATTATTTTATTGAGTGTAAACAATTAAATGTTATTAAGATATGAATTTTATTAATAAGTCAACTAGCATTCGCTTATTTCAAATCATTTTTAATACCTCACTGTTATTAAATGCCTGAATGATATCTCTAAGACATATTTAAGTAAATAATTCCCCAAGTAGTCTTTACACTATTTATCAGATATTTATGAATGGATATTATATAGCTGTGTGTATGTGTCGAAATTGATTGTAACTGATTCTTTCTGTACACTAATAGTACTGAAAGGATTAAAAAACACAAATCTCAAGTTCTAGTTTTAGTTCTCAAAATATACGAAAATAAACCTTCAAATAATCTTTACACTTTTTATCAGGTATATATGAAAATGTAGTATATAGCTTGACGATCTGTTGAAAATGATTGTGAAATGATTCTTTCTGTACACCTACTGAGAGGACTTATAAACATGAATCTCACGTTCTTTTTAGATCACAAAATATACGAAAATATTTCTTCAATTAATCTTGACACTTTTTATCAGATATGTATAAACGATTATTATATAGCTTGGTCGATGTGTTGGAAATAATTGTAAACTAATTCTTTCTGTACACTTAGAGTACTGAAAGAATTTATAAAGTTAAATCTCAAGTTCTTTTTAGCTCACAAAATATTCGAAAGTTATTTGTTGATCAAGATAATCTTCCTCACAGTAAAAACCCTGTTAATAGTAAACGCGTTATAACTAAATATAAACTGTTTAAACTGTACACTGCACATTTTAAGTGCAATTATATAATTCCTCAGAGGAAGCAAAATAATATTTGTATAAGTCAATTTAAAACAATAAAGTATTTGAAAAATTATTGTGAAGTAAAGATTAAATGTATTATTTTAATTTTCAAATATTTTACTGTGATTTATTTGTAATTATTACCTCCTCTATAGGACGAATAATATGAAAGCTATAACTATTTTCATAACCATTCTGAAATGTTTAAACCTGTACCCTAACACTAATAAGGTAATCACACTAGCTTAATTAACTTTCCATACTTGTTACATTGTTGACAATGATTACTCTACTGTAATTTAAGGTATTATTATGTACTTTTTATGAATTATTATGTTATGTAGGAAGTTTTGCAGTTTTAGAAGAAGGGTTTGACAACCTCAATACACCTAGATACAAAACTCAACCAAATAACAACAATAATTTGAATGTAGTTTACTTAGTAATAGTGTTGTCACTACATTTATCTGTTCCGGTATTCTGTCACTAAAACTAGGATGAATAACCTGCTTTGTTAGATGAGACATCGAGGAGCACATTCTGTGATTTCTAATAAAATATTTAAAGTAACTCATCTGTAAGTTCTGGTCCTGGTCCTGGCCATAATGTGTCCTGGTGGAGTTTTCCGGACGTGCTTGAAATAGAACAGTTTTTATTATAAACTGACCTATAGAAAAATTACTGAACGAAACATGTATGTTGTTGTTTCTATGGATATACATATTTTTATATATTGTACTGTTGGGTATGTTTCAGCACTTTTCCTTATTTTCCTTTAAACTTGACTTATGCAGGCACGTCGCTTCTTACGTCACGTCTATTACTGAAATGCAAATGCAACTTCTGTTATGTGATTATATAGCTGTATATTCTATAGTTAAAAATATATCAATCAAATATTTATAACACACTTGTTTCTAAATGCTTCCCAGAGACGGGTTTGACATAACATTTTACGATACTGTCATATCTACAAAACGTATATAGGTTTTACAACTTATCTGATCAATTAGTCTGCAATACAGTGTAACTTTACATAATTCCAAAAATTATTCGTAATGATTCGAATTTATAACTAATAACATTTGTGAAGGAAACAGGATTCCCCGGACATTTGCTTTGCTTAGTGATACAATAAAATCAGTAACACTACGTTTCAAGATATGTAATCTGATCTCTTCTTCTGGTAAATGACTAAACTAATGCATGTATTCAACCTATGTAAACACAACATACCTGAGCGTTGTGACACGCATAAGTCTGGAACCACAACAGCCATGTTGTTTGTCTATTTCATGCACACTTATTCTAAAACATGCACTTAATTGAACTAAACAGTGATTATTCAAATTGAACTACCAAAGTCATAAGGTAATAAGTTTTATAACAATTAATGCAGAATATTCAAATGTTTATTTTTAGAGAATATATTGCGTTTCTGAAGATTATAGATTCATGTTAAAGAATATATAATTCATGTTGATTCTTTTTTAAATAACTTACTATTTATATCACAATAATGACAAATATATTAACTTTATGTTCATACGGAATTTTATGGCGTTAATATGTCAATCCTAAAACAATTATATGCTAACTGACTTGCAGGCTAAGTATTTTTAGTTTTCCCTTTTATGCAAGTAAAAAAAATATGTAAATTATCGCCAAATTGTTTACTGGAAAAGGCCTTGTAGATACTTTTGTCGCTAATCCTTAACAAGTATGGGTTAACTAATTTATTATGTTACATGCTAGTAAGACGTTAAATTTATAGGACTGATTAAATTTGTCATAGCAAATTTGAATTTGCCAAAATGACTCATTTAAGAAAATACACATGTATACGTAAGTACGTTAATAAGAGTGTGTTTTAAACACTTCTATTTTCGACCTTTTTAAATAATTTAAGATCTTTTCAAAAACCTGATTTTCAGAAGTGCCTTACCATTCAATAGACCAAATTTTGTGATATTAATCCAGCCCCTCGAGTGGTGAGCGGAATTTTGCTGAAAACGTATTTAAATTAACTGGACTCCAGCGACTTATGAGAAGAAGCTTATAGTATTTAAACTTTAAATAAAAAGCACGATATCATTTTTTAGGAATTAACAATAAGACCACTTATATTTCAAACACAAGTCAGCTATATTATTTCTTAACTGAAGTATAGCGCAGTCTATCTTTAGAGAGTTCAATTATTGTCATGGCTTGAAATTACTCATGAAACCTCACCGAACACTTCTTAGCGACACTTGGTGGAGCCTTGGTGTGCAACTTTGTAATAGACCTGTGGAAGAAACGATTGAAATGATCTGGTTTTATTACAGTTGTTTCAATCATACTTTATATCCTAAAGGTTTACGTCTGAAATCAATTTTCCAATTAAACTGTAGATTTTATTACCTTATATCCTCCTTAAGATCTTGCAATTTATTTATGAGAAGTTAACACGCATAATATATTCCTTATGGGAAAAGATATTATGACAATGATCGTAAAATTCGAGATAATATCATAGTAGCTAAATATCACCTATCACGTAACAATAACATTAATTCATGTTTTATTTAACAAGATTATGTATAACGGGCATATTCCATATGTGTAGTTAATTTAACAACAAGAACTTACCCATTCCGAAATAGGTTGAGGACGAAGAATAATACCACATTCTTTAGGACGTAATAGAGACTTGAATCTTAATTAAAAGATTTTTCATACTACCTTGGTTTTGGTGAAAAGGCTCTCTCTGGTAGATTGAAAATTACCAGAGTTAAAATGTTTAAACGAATATCAAATAGAAAACAAATCCGAGGCCGGCCGCACTTAATGTAATCTAGCAGTTGAATCGATTGTTTTGGAAACAAAACAAAAAAGAAACTTTAGAAAGAAAGGAATTATGAACTAGTAATAAAAGAATTATTCACAAAAGTATGAATCTTTGTGAAGACTGTGGTAAAATAATTATTTGGACTAAAGTAATCTTTATGAGGTTATTGCAATCAAAAAAGTTTCTTTGTGAGTAAGCATAAAATAAAAGGATAATAAACTGCTTATGTGCACTAATTGTTAATTTGCGAGTTTCAAAAATTATTATGCTTTGCACAAATTCTAACAATAATAAAATTATATTCCCTAGATTGATAAAAAGATGTGTTATTGGTCTTTTATAATATTTCAATACTTTTTCAATTAATACAACTATTAAGTGTTCTTTACTTCCTAGAAACAAAGAGTATGATAAATATGCTTACTCTACCAAACCCCAGGTAGGTAGACGGTTATACGAGCTGTCAGTACAAAATTATACTATTTAAATATAAGTCTCTGATAATAATGTTGCGCGTTTATCACCCGTTTGTTGAACTTAATATACTTAATTGAAACAAAGCATTTTTGAATATTTTGTCGGATATCTTAGAAATGGGTGGTATTACTGGTCTTGGATGTATTTTATTCAGCTTTTCAGTTCCATAGATTTACCTGGATCCAATAACTTCGAATAACTTAAAAACTATCTTTGCACCATAAAAACATCGATTTCGCTTTATTTCCGTCCTTTTCTGGAAAATCGGTTGAAATCTTTGGCTAGCCGTAGCTCGCTAACAAAGCGTTTACCGACATATGTTTTTATGAACTTTTTCACATTTTGATGAAAATAAACCACCCGAGAAGTTTGTCAGTTTACTCGTGGGACACCCTGTATAACTGGACTAGTGTTTTATGCTGTGATAAGGTGTCGATAAAACTGGGATGTAACTACGTATTTGGTGTGTCATAAGAGCAGAAGGAATAAGTTTTTTTAATAACTACAAACAGTATAAAAAGTAAATAAATAATAAAAATAACTCACTGTACCCGACGGTCCTGGACCTCTCTCTGAGCCTCACATCGTGTTCCTTGTTCGGTAGTTCTCCGATATGCTGCGATTAGATTGACTTTTAAATATAGTATTGAACAGCTCAAAACATTTAAATATACCGAAACTTTCTACCGTTGTTTCCATGGATATAAGTAATTTATTTGTGTACTTAGATGTGTGATACATATTAGCTGGATTGTTTTAATAAAAGTGTCTATATTTTATCATACGCAAGTGATTCTTCAGTAATTATGGAACGAACTACACGAATTCCTTCTATTTATTTTCTAGTTTAGGAAGAAAGTTTACGAGTATAAGCAAAAAGCCTTATATTTCGTAAAATTTTATTAAATTAACCCTCCAAAAATAAAATTACTTACAAGCCTAAACAAGCTTTGATCCGGGTCGTAATAAAAGAACTAGAATGAAGTAAAAAATATAAAACAATAGGTTTATCAGAATTATTTTGTTTTATATAAATCTGGCCGTCAGCCAACGTTATGGGAAGACTAAATTTGCAAAATTTCATTCAATTATTAGTTAACCTTTATTGTAAAACATTCTAAATTATATATTTTTTAAGGGTTACCTTCGAACTTTTAATTTGTAAATCATTCTTTGAAAAATACACTAGTACTAGTGTACTTATTGCAGTATATAAAATTCTAGTACTTATTTGTATGTTTTACTCTAACCTTTTTCATTGAACGTTCTCAGCGTGCTCTAGTCTGACATGCAATAAGGGTTTGTATCAGTTAGTCAGTACTATACAGTCCCGTAACAACAAAGTGCACTAGTTGTTGATTGGATACTTCTATCATGTTACTTCTCAAACATGTATTAACTCACTTATATCCAAATAAGGGGTTTTAATCTGACAATTTAGAACATTTTCTCTTGACCATGTTTTGTTTGAGGAAAGAACCTTGTAGAGTAATTAATAAACGATTTTTTTAAATTGTAAAGCAGATATGACATTACTCTGATAAGGATAAAAAAAATTGTTTTCTGGAATATCACTTTTAGCCAGGTTTTCACTAGCATACGAAAGTATCGCATAAATATGCTTTAATTATGAACACATTATTACATCTACTATTGCCTATTGGTTATGACAATAGTCAGTAGAATGTAATATAAAACAAATGGTTTTGTTACTATCGAAACTAGTAGCAATCTTAACATTCAATACGCTTTGTGAAGAAAATCATTGATGGAGGTATTTCTCAATTTAATTTCCAAGAGAAAACGCCAAAATATCTGCGAGACACATTATACACCTATCTATATTCTGAACCGTTGGTGATCTTATGGTTTCACGGTTCAGTCCTGAGTCACCTTAACTGGAACTTTACTATATTGGAAATATTATTTAGGGGCTTGTTCTAATTCTCTTTCCTCAAAGATTCATCTGTGGACACTTGGATCTGTGTAGTCCGTACTTAGTCGAGAAGTGGATGTTCAAAAGCCAGCTTAACTTTATAGAAGGCAATATTCACCTAAATACCAGTTAGGTTTAAAAAGATCTTTTTCGCCACCCGTCTCGCTATGTGTGTCCTTCAAGGTCCTGAATGACTGAACATCAATTGTTCCCTTACAATTGTTGCCTGTTCCGTTTACACATCTGACCTAGCTCTGGTGAGTTCCTACTGTTGTCAGCGTAATGTGAGAAAGAATCCAAGGCTCGCGGCTATAACTTCTGTGGTGTTCATTGGAATAATCCCCAGCACCATCCATTTCACAACATGGGCATTTTAATTTCCCTGTACCTCGGTCAATATACCACACTGGATGAGTGTATAGGCTTTTGGCATAAGACTTAAAATTCCTCTGCTTTTTAAACAGTTTAGTACTAGCAACGAAATAATGTATTGGGAATTGACACTCCACTCAAAACTTCAATCGTTATTGCTTGGTAGCTTAAAACTTTAGGAGAGAAGAGTGAAGTCAGACTCCTTATATGTAAGACATGAGAAATTAGCAAAACTATTTTATATTATTCTTCACATTTGTTACGTGTTATGTAATAGAATTCGCTGAGTTTGCATGCCAAAATTTGAACTCTATATAGCTTGTTTCATTTTCCATTTATCCTGTAGACAGATAAACAAACATTCATACAGGAAAGAAATGGTAACACTCACGGTGACCAAAAAGAGAAATCGTGTGAGCTTAATCGTGTGGGCTTCTATGACGCTCAGCCTAATTCCATGTTTGAATAGCAACATTATATAATTCATTTTGTCTATGTAGAAACCTCATGCACGGTTTTATAACGGTACTCAAATAAAATTTCTGGTAAGCAAACTAGGGTACTACCACAAAGGTGTGCAATGGAATCATATATTGCCAGTAACTGTAAACATTGAGCACAACATGTTATAATATCTTTTTACTCTGTTAATAAATGTGGCATTACAATATCACATGATAGTACACAGTGTGTTGACGCGTTTAATAATTGACCAATCATGGTTACAAATAACAACCAAAATATTTGCTCTCGGAAATCCGTACAATTTACCTGCACTAATATCAAACACAGTTAGCGCAACTATGGTTGGAAAAGCTGATTCAATGTGAGTGTTGAGTTTAGCTCCACTTTACCTTATGTGCAGCAACTGAAATCAACCATCTTCCACACAAGCAAATCTTACTTGAAATCAAATCTTCTAAACAGTACACAGCTATGGTGAGAAGGATGATTCAGTGACGCTGTGAAAAGTGTTAAACCAACGCGGGGGTTTCCTTCTTTTTTCGTTTTCGTCAACAAAATATTTTTTGATCGCTTTCGATGAACATGAATCGAGATTTAAGAAGTCTGCAACAGCATCAGATTTTAGACGCTGCACTAAGAAGAAGGTGAACTCGAGCTAAACTCAACATACGTATGGAATCAGCCCTTCCCATCTTATCTGCGTTATTGAAGACTCCACCGTGCTTTTGTATCGTGTCAGTCAACATCGTAGTGCTTTTAGTTGTGGACATGATGAGACATGAGGATATAGGGTGCATAATGAAAATAATGAGAATTATCAAAAAAGAATTTTTTAATCATCCGATTAATAAAAATGGTGAAAATACTTAAAATAGTCTCCTCCTGCATCAATAAACCTATGTAGACAATTCTGCCACGCTTGGAAAGCACCCTGGAACTCCTCCACTGGAACGCCTCTCAGTACTCTTATAACTTGAGCTTGGATGTTTCGCACTGCTTTCCCTTCAGCTCTCTCTTCAGCCAGTGGAACAAAAATATCACACGGAGCTATGTCAGGGCTGTAAGTAGATTGGGGCACCACGGGTGTCTTGTTCTGAGTAGGGTAGTTGGCAACTACGAATGCCGCGTGGCTGGGGGCATTTTCGTGGTGGAGCTTGAAGACTTTAATATCAGGCCGGACGCGGGCGATCCTGCGTTTCAGTCTGAAGCACCTCCAGATAAAGGACTGCGTTGACAGTTTTTCGTTGCGGTATAAACTCAAAATGGACGATTCCTAGAACGTCAGAGAAGACTATCAGCATTATTTTGATACGAGACATGCTCATGTGCATTTTTTGTGGTTCGTGAGACGATTGTGTGTACCACTGGGAGCTCTGCCTTTTAGATTTTGGATTTTAATATGTGCTGATTCTTTTGTATAACACAAATTGCTAAAGAAAATGTGTGCTTCAGTTATTCAGGCAATGGTTCACTCCGGCAGGGTGCCCTCTTAACTTAGAAGTTTAGCTGACGCATTATTCTCCAAAACAACTTATTTTATTTCGTCATGAAACATAAATTTCATTATTATCATTTACAAACTGGTATTTTAATATTTAAATTTAGTATTAGAATCTAATTATGCGTTCATAATAGTGCATAATTTAAATTAGAGAGCTCTGGCGTGGATTTCTGTAACTAATAGAATGAGTGAAATCTTCTAGAACAAATTTTGGGTACAACTCTTTGGTATTGTTCTTAATTTTTGAAATATATCAATTAAACCAAAAATACTTATAGCTTTTATTTCTTAAATAAAAATCAATGACTAATTTTAACTCTTTACGAATGTTTTGCCTACAAGCTACGATAGAAAGATTGTTGTAAAAAACAAATTAGAAAATGCTTCTCATAACAATATATACATATTTTTGACAAAACTACGTGAAAACTTCTAGTATATTGGTGTCCATTCAGTATAAAATAATGTAAACTGATTCTCCCTGTACTGCTTGGGTACTAAGAGGATTATACATAGCACCAAACACTAATTAGTAGCTTTTACACAAAACATAACAATACACTGTATTAAGTATATTTCATTGTTCATCTGTTAGCGCTAAATATAAAATATTTGTATGAACATTTTGTGCTTTAAATAATGGCTAAAACTAGAATGTAAACTGCTTTGTGTAATGAGAAATAGTGAGTAAAACTATGATTTATATTGAATTAAAGTAACTCATCCTTGTAAGTCCTAGTCCTGGTCCTGCTTCTGGCCATCACATCGTGTGCCTGGTGCTACTTCCGTGACTATCTGTGAATTGAGTGAAGTTTGCAAAATCCAGCGACATAACACTTTTGAATTATTTAAAAACATTATATTGTAAATGCCATTTTGTTTCCATGGATATAAAATAATATTTTACTAAAACTACTGCTTACGTTTCACCTGTTACTTACATTGCTGACGTCACGACTACTAATAGTACTAAACGCTTGTTGTCTGATTACCCCCACACATATATTTTAGGGGCACAAACGGGCGAACAAAACTTAACTATAAAGATTCTAATACATTTTCTCCCGGTTTCTGATGTATGTGCTACATTATTATTGTATGGATGCAATATCAAGGGACACTATTCGACATGACATGTTATAACTATTAATAATTATTCTACAATACACGACATAAGATTCTAATAATATTTTTTCCCGGTTTCTGATGTATGTGCTACATTATTATTGTATGGATGCAATATCAAGGGACACTATTCGACATGACATGTTATAACTATTAATAATTATTCTACAATACACGACATAAGATTCTAATAATATTTTCTCCCGGTTTCTGATGTATGTGCTACATTATTATTGTATGGATGCAATATCAAGGGACACTATTCGACATGACATGTTATAACTATTAATAATTATTCTACAATACACGACATAAGATTCTAATACATTTTTTCCCGGTTTCTGATGTATGTGCTACATTATTATTGTATGGATGCAATATCAAGGGACACTATTCGACATGACATGTTATAACTATTGCTAATTATTCTACAATACACGACATAAGATTCTAATAATATTTTTTCCCGGTTTCTGATGTATGTGCTACATTATTATTGTATGGATGCAATATCAAGGGACACTATTCGACATGACATGTTATAACTATTAATAATTATTCTACAATAGTTTATTTTATAAATGCAAACTCTTTTGAAGATTTTTTATGTCAATAATCACGATAACCCTACTGGACAGATTTTAACAACTAAACTTGATAAGACCATTACTTATATACAAAGAAAACTTACGCGTATTTGTATTTTAAATTATTCCTTAAAAATTTTTACGAAATTTATATATTATTTAATAACTTAAATATAAATTGAATTTTAAATATAACAATGTAGTATTTCGCTGCTTACCGCGTGACAGGACAGTGTATTTAAGAATTTTGTATTTCAGTATATAAATATCATAATATGTCGTGGTAAGATGAAAATTTTAATGGTAAGTACAATTTATATAAATAGCAGCAATGACATATTAAACCAATTTACATATTCTGCTACCTTATAAAACACTTATGTTTAGCTTGTTGGACATTTCCCATACGTAATTTAATAGGCGAGTGTCTCAATAGGTAATAAAATCACACCTTAGATTATCCTGTACATCGATTTATCATCATGCGATAGTAATTAAATTATTATAAATTAATAAAATAAGTGGCTCACAAATAAATATAATACCCCAAATTACATTTGAGACACCGGATAGATTATTACTTATTTAGTAAGTAAGCTTCTCAGGTAACAAAGGCGCATTGTGAGAGAATTCTATATACTCGTATCATCATACGGTAGTAATATATTCCTTACGAAGCCTTAAAAGAATGGAAGCTCACAAATGAATAAAATATCTAAAAAGTACGATTTAAAACACTTTCGTTAATGTTTTAGCATACATGTTGTGGCATTGTAAGCTAATTAATATATTTATTAATAAAGTAGAGGGCAATTTATAAAATAATTATATGATTAAATGAACCATTTAGAGGATATTGTTTTCTTTCTAATCTTCATACAAGAAATAAAAAAAGAAGGCATATGCTCATGCAGACGCGAGATGCCTGCACATACACGACATGGATTATAGAACAGAATATATAATGGAATTATAAATATACTAGCATTTGTTGGTACACCTATGAGCCCAACCAGCAACACAATATATTTATAGTGTAAAATAGTGGCATAATGTTATCGTTAAGTGTTCATTAGTTTTAGTAATAATAAAGTAAAAACCCAGGTATTAATATTTAGGTACATTTACAAAACTAAGATTATTTTAAATCATAAACAAACCTGTGCCTTTACTGGAAAAAATATTCAATTTTAGTAAATATTCATTTGGGATTGAAATTTATAATAAAATGTTAAGAAATCAAAATATTTGCATGTAACTACGTTATAAACGTTTATTCTCTAATGTATATTTTAAATCAGAAATCAAGAAGAGGGATTTTCATAAATATATAATATTTTATATACTTTTCTCCATAGAATATTTATTTGAGTGTTAAACCACAAAGGATAACTCATTAATGTTTACTATTAATATATTTGAATGTAACTACATTTGATATCAACTTTTTAAACCATCTTTTCATAAATTCATTACAGTTCCAGTTTTCTTGTAAATGAAATTGTAAATCTTACAACACATAGTGTCCAATATTTTAAACTTATATCATTTTCTTGCTTATAGTTTTTATAAGTCTAATAAATTTAAGAGATCACAGAGTATGGCGTTGATCTGTGAAACCCCCTTGAAAACATCATAATCCTGAAGGATTTGAAAAAGGAAAATCGTTGAAGTATAAGTTCTGAAATCATGTGTAATACACCATATCCCTGAATCAGCATGGTTATTTTACTACTCATTTATAACGTAAGGTTAGAGAAGGCACTTCCTACTGATGTGGGTAAACAATCCAACTGGTCATAAACTAAATATTATTATACACAAACGTGCAAGATTATGACAACCATCTAAGGCAGTAACCAGGTCAGTTCGGAGCTTATTGCCAGGATTATTATTGATATCCTTAGGATGCAAGCCAATCCGTCCCAGTATTTAACCACAAAACAGAAACCTCAAACGTTAATCTAGGTCTAATCCCGTAGATATAAAGCAAGTGCAATAGCTTCGGGTACCCTCCGATCGGAAGCCTGCACTATATTAGTAACCATATTCTCCTGGCAACAAACCTTTCCAGTCGTGGTCCCAAATTCTGTCACCTGTCAACAACATTAGGAACTTGACTTGGCATCAACTCGCTGATAGAGCTTCCTCGACAAAAAAAGGACCTATGGCTTCCCATTATGTCTTCTTCTAAATGTGACCAGGGCAGCATGGACCGGGTTAACACAAGGACAATTCTATCACTCTAGTTTACTGCTCTCTTCAGGATTGCATTAGTCAATTCCGTGACTGTGATTTTAAATTTACCACTCACAAGAATTATCATGTCATCTCATCTGCATATACCTGTGGGAAGAGACCTCTACTGTTACAGACCTAAACAGGTCGTCCATAACAAGGAGAAAGGACGCCGTCCTCAAGAGAGACTTAAGTGGTACTTTCACTGATCTTTTACCCCAAACATTGGGTTTAACGTTTCTAGATATAAGTAGAAATAAAAGATCTAAATATTTCTGTACTGTTTAAAACATTTTTTTTTTTATTTAAATGTACAAGAAAATTTATTTTATTAATTCTGGAAATATAGAGTCTGTAAAAAGTGAGAAAAAGTATTACAGTAACGAGTCAATGTATTACATTCCATAAACATTTTTATTAGCTTCGTGGTAAAAAGGATATTAAATTTACCCACTGTCCATTGCTTAAAAGTTCTTTTGGAATTTAAAACAAGCTGAGAATTGTTTTTATTATTAAATAAAAAAAATCTGAAAATTTTTTATGGTTTAAGAGATTTTGTAAAACAAATAGTAAAAACGGTCATCACGTTGAACTCTATTGCTTCAAAGAGTTAACAATAACGGAATTACACGTATGTAAAGGTTTATAACTAATAAACACTTGTTCTGACTATTAATGAATGCTATAGTCTGATGTGATTAAAATGTTAGCCTCGGAACTAAAATGAGTAATAGGCGACTTATAATATATAATAAAAGAATGAAAAGTACAACTCGCTGGAAAGTTCTAAAATTTATCGGTACTGTTAAGAAATAAACATTATAAAGAAGTTGTGTACTGGAGTCATTCTGGTAAAGCTGTACATTACGAGGGTGTCCTCTCAATTTAAAAGTTAAGCAGACGCATTTGTATACGAATTATTTATTCTAGTTTACCACGACACAGAAGTAAAATTATTATTAGTGATAGCAAGAATACTATTAGAAGATGGAAATTAAATCCAAGTAAGAAGTTTTATTACTGCCTCATTTTAATTTGCCATGTCTTATCTCTTGTACTGTGGATGCGTGCTCTGGTGGATGTTTACGTAACTAACGGAATTAGTTAGGAATTATAGACTATATCTTTCTTAAAAATTATTTGAAACCGTATTTTATATTATTATGTTTTAGACATCAAACGGGGTGTAGTTGTGTATTACTAATGTTACTCAGATAGCGTACACTTATTCAAACTAAACATAATATGTAGCCTAAAAAAAAAAAAAAAAAAAAAAGCCCAAAAAGTTGCACTAAGACGTACGTTAGAACATTATTCCCATAAAATATTAAATGTTTGTCATCAACTATGGAAAACAGTTCAAAACTGGTGTTACGCTCAGAATTTGGAAAGTGATTCAACCCAATTCTCCCTGCACGCTTAGGGTACAGAGAGGATTAAAACAGCCCAAACACGAGTTTTGTAGCTTTCTATAAAGAAAATCAGGGAAAGTCTTTGAAAAAATAAAAGGAAATTAAGCAAAATAATACATTATATTTTAAACTTCAAAGTTTTATAGAAACTTTTCATGAGTTTTGTGTTGTATTTAATAGTCACTAAAACTAAAGTGTAAATTGCTTTTGATATAAAGAGTCATTATTAGGAGAAATTGTGATTAATCAATAATAAAAGTAACTCATCCTTGTAAGTCCTGGTCCTCGTCCAGCTTCTGACCATCACATTGTACTACATGTGGTGATTACCTGACGTGCTGCAAGTTGAACGACTTTGAAAATGCTGACACATACTCGTAATACTATTTAATGATCCAAAACATTAAAATATCAGACCTTTGTTGTTTCTATGGATATGAAATATTGTTTGAATGGAAACTGTTAATTATATATCATATGGGTTTCTCATTCTTTTATCTTTTGGCGCCTTTTCTAATAAAAAGAAATTAATTTCTTCTTGTCTGAACTCCCATACACACATGGGCTAACTTGAAGAATTTTTGTGATTTTTTCTAAAACAACTTAGGTTAAGAAGTGCCTAAAGTAATTATAAGTTAAAAATAGCTGGGACTGTAACACTGCAAATCTGTAAAAAGCATAATGTTAAAACACAAACGAGTTCCCGCACGCGCTCGTTTTAGTGGTGCATGGGATGTATCTTGTAAAACTTGCATGTTTACTGAATAAAAATATTTTGTAAACTTTGTAAACATTATATAGAGAAACCATATAGTCATAAGTTATTCACTATGATATAATTTTATAATGGTATTTTGGAATGGTTGCTTTGTCAATATCTCTCTGGGCATTTAGGTAAAAGATTTTCGGGCGAAAGATTACTTATGTATTCAGAGTGAAAACCAAATATACACTTTGATAAAGTCAGTTACAGTTATTTTTGAGGTTGAGTGGTAGATGTTCCCATAAATTTGCGGATCATTTGTAGAGCAGGGAATGTTTAATTTTTCTGGATAATACGTAGAATGAGGCACTCTTCATCTAGGTTGTCTAACTGTGGGGAAAATCGAGATCGAAGTAAAAATATTTTATAGAAATGGAACATTATATAATAAAGTCTCTTTTTTTCTTCTTAGTCTTTAAAAAGGTCGGCCGATTTTTTCTGTTTTGAAGCATTGAGAAACAAAAGGCAACCACATTTCAACTTCAGTAGTCTCAAAAACATGTGAGGGCATTCAAGCAGAGCCTCTAAGGAATGTTCAAAACACGATCAGAATGCCAGTGATAAAACACCCTTTACTATCACAACGTAGTGAAATAGAAGCAGGTATTTAATATATTTCCTTAGGTTCTCTACATAATCTACAAAGCCGATTATCTCTAAAATGCTGAGTCTATGGAGATATTCTTATTCATGACAACAATTCCGTGATTTCGCATACCCTTGTACAAAGAGACCACTTCTACTTAATGACAAACTGGCCGTTTACAATAAGATTTATAGGGATTAGAAGTAATGCCATCCTTAGGGAAACCCCAAAAGAGTATTTGTAACCATTCTAAACATTGGCATGTATTGGAGGTTATAATATACAAAATACTTCTTCCTATGGTCAATTAAAGTAATCTATGTACTTATTTTAGCTTGGATTATTGGAAGTCTTAAAAAGGAAGAGAATACATTACTGCAGGTGTCGCAATATACTAGTTTTAGAGAAATCAAACAGTAGCTCCTTGGAAAATCAAAGTCTTACAATTTATTAAAAACAAGCTTACTATGTGGCTGTTCTAAAACATGTTGTGAAATTTTCTCTTATGAGAGTTATCGTTTTCATAAGTTGAAGATTAAAAAGACAGCAACAAAGTTGTTTAAGAAAACTGTATAAACTAAGTTATCGATGAATGAAATCTGAAAAAAGTTTAACAACCTTCAACTTTCAACAAATTATCAGTTCTTTTTTATACTTGTTTACCATTTTGGTGGATTTTCCATATCGGATGTTTGATAACATTGAATAACTTTAATGGTTAAACCGAAAGTAAACGGATATATATAAATCATAATCAGTAATTAAGAATATCTAAAAAATAAAAATTAGATTTCTTTGGTTAGTTATATGATTTAATAATACTCTTATTCAATTTAAATATTTGTTACTTAGAGCATTATTAAAGAAGATTAATCCAGCAATTTTCTCTCTCGATTTAGCAGTTCGGCTCGACGCATTATTCTTCAAAGCGACTCTTTAATTAATTTTGTTATGAAAAATATATTATTATTTGCAATTAATTACAGTAAAAAAATGGAATATTTTAAGTTATATTCAAACCTAATCAGGCGTTTCCATTACTGCATAACTTAAGTTCCTCTTCTCTTATTTAATGTTCTGTAGAATAGATCTGGTGTTCATTTAGGAAACTAATTGAATAATTTAACAATTATAGACCATATTTCTGTTATAAATTCGGCAAGACTTTTTTTATATTTATTGATTTTAAACAACCAAACTCAATGTATTAAGTCATTTTAACCATTGTCAACGAGCATACACCATGAGTAATGGTTCCGGTGACGGTTATGCCTTGGTTAAGTTGAACAGCCTTACCATTTACAGTGTGTACCTCTCCACAAATTACTCCGCGCGAGAGTATCTGGAAAGTTTGGAAGCGCTGGAAGACAGTCTCCGAAACGTCCCTGGGCATGGTATAGAGACGGGTGACTTCAACGCCCGTGCGGTCGAATGGGGTATGCCCGTGACTAACGTGAGGGGAAGACATATTTTGGAGATGGACTGGTGACTCGATTCGGAAGTCGTGAATTGAGGGACAAGGCGGTCGGCCTTCCAAAGCACTCTCGGTGAGTCAATACCAGATATTACGCTGGTACCGGCCGATTTGTACTCTTTAGTAGCGGAATGGCGAGTGATGGACGCGTACACTGCTAGTGACCACGAGTTCATCGCGTTCCATCTGATCGATAATCGGTTGCCGCGACGAGCGAATACCCGAAACACTCTTGGCTGGATTCTGGCTAAGCTGGACAGGGTAAAACTCGTCGAGCAGCTAGATCTTAGTATCGAGGCTGGTGTTCCGGTGTGTCCGAGTCCACGGCAACAGCTGAGGTTGAGGCTAATATCGACTCTTCCATGAAGCTGATAGAAAACGCTTGTGATTCGTCAAAGCCTCGGAAACGATTCTACCGGGGCCGTCGCCAAGCCTTCTGGTAGACGGACGATATCGGGGAGCTCAGGAGAACTGCACTAATGTGCAGACTTAGAGCGCAGCGATCTCGAAACCGGTCTGAAGCTATAACTAGTTTGGCTGAGCATAAAGCTGCTAAGAAAGCTCTCAGTGCAGCAATCCGTCTGAGCAAGTCGCGATTCTGGCGTGAGCTCTGCCAGGAGGTGTACTCGGACCCTTGGGGAAGAGGATACAGACTTGTGAGAAAAAAGCTCGGAGGAATGAGGGCTAATAGCACGGAAATGCCTTCTGGAATGTTTTCGGCGTTCGTGAAAGCTCTCTTCTCAAGTCACCCTGTGAGGCAGGAGGAGAGAATAGCGAGGCCGGTTGCAGATGTTCCCATTTTTACGGAGGAGGAGTTTGTAGTAGCGGTGTATACCATGCGCAACAAGAAGGCTCTAGGATCTAATGGCTTTCCAGCTGAGGTTCCGAAGTTTGTGGCGGCGTGTTATCCGCTCGTGATGCTAAATATGTTTAATACACATTTGGTAGTCACGTTTTTTTTAATCGTAACATGTTTGAAAAAATATGTGTCCTGAAGCATCCAAACTGATAAAATCTATCAAACTCTTCATAATAAAGTTTATTCTAGGCGGAATACGATTAATTTTAATTTTGGTGGAAATGGCACTTATGACCCATTGATTTAAAAGAAAAAACATTAGATGCTCCTCTTATTTGGAATACAGCTCACTTATCTCACTTATTTTACGTGCAAAAGACTTTTAATAGTGATCATTTTAAAGCTTATTTAGAGCACTACAAAAAACTTTTTTATTAGAATGCCTAAAATGTATCTGCTCGCCGCTAGATGGCATTGACCACATAGATTAAATTTCAGACAAAATAAAAAACGGCTTTGATCTGTAATATCTCGCTTAATGTTGAACTTAGAATACTTTATAAAAAACACTAAATCGTTCAATTTTTTACCTGCAACAATTTTTTTTCTTTATAAAATTTTCGATAAAAACGTATATTTTTGGAGATATTTGCAAAAAACCGATGAAAAGCGTGAAAAAATTGCGAATTTTCAATTGCCAATAACTTGAAAAGTATTGGATTTTTCAAAAAAACTTTATAAATGATTTTTGATTAAAATTTAGCCTTCTATCGATATCCGAGGTTATGTTGAAAAAAAGAAATTCACCCCGAGAAGGGGTGGCAACCACCCCCAGGGTGGTTGCGGAGTTTACAAATCATTTTCAGTTTTGAAGTTAAGGGTAACATGAACCTAATTCCAAAATTGTATGCAATTCGGACCACAGTAAAAAAATTCGGACCTATAATGCTTCAATGACTGCACTATAAGTCTGGAACCACAACAGCCATGTTGTGTGTCTATTTCATGCACTGTTATCCTAAAACATGCACTTAATTAAACTAAACACTAATTATTCAATCTGAACTACCAAAGTCATAAAATAATAAGTTTTATAACAATTAATGCAGGATATTCAAATGTTTATTCTTAGAGAGTATATTATGTATCTAAAGATTATAGATTCATGGTAAAGAGTATATATAATTCAATTTTTTCTAAATAACTTATCATTTATATCATAATAATAACAAATATATTAACTTTATGTCTATACGGAATTTTAAGGCGTTAATATGTCCATCCTAAAACAATTGTATGCTACCAGACGTGCAGGCTAAGTATTTTTATTTTTCCCTTTTATGTATGTAAAAAAATATGTAAATGAACCCAAATTTTTTACTGGAAAAGGCCTTGTAGATAATGTTGTCGCCAAATCCTTAACAAGTATGGGTTCACTAATTTTTAAAGTTACATGTATAGTAAGACATGTGTGTAGTAAGACGATACATTTATGGGACTTCTACAAGCCTACGCTTTCTGATTTAGAAACATTTCTGTCTAAAACTTTTTGTATATTTATATCAAATTTGAATTTGCCAGACTGCCTCATTTAAGAAAATACAGGTATAAATAAGTACGTTAAGAAGCCTATTTCTATAAACACTTCTATTTCTGACCTTTTTAAGTAATTTAAGATCTTTTCAAAAACCTGATTTCCAGAAGTGTCTTCCCTTTTAATAGACCAAATTTGGTGATATTATTCTAACCCCTCGACTGGTGGGCGGTATTTTTGGTGGATAACTTATTGAAATTAACTGGACTTCAGCGACTCATGAGAAGAAGCTTATAATATTTAAAATTTTAATAAAATGCATGATATCATTTTTGATGTATTAACAGTAAGACCACTGATATTTTGAACACTTAGTCAGTTAAATAAAATCAAATCAAGATATCCTTTATTTCCATCAGACATGTAACATGCATTGGATTGCGTCATAAATATATGTACAGTTTTTATATCTATACAATTATTATTAATCAATTATTAATATTAATATATTATAATTAATCAATTATTAAAACTAATTAATTTTATATCATACAGAATATTTATTTCCAATAAATTCACTTAAGTTGTAAAAACATTTTTCTATCAAAAAATTTTATTATTTCTCAACTGAATTATATCGAAGTCTATCATTAAAGAGTTCAATTATTGTCATGACTTGAAATTACTCATGAAACCTCACCGAACACTTGTAAGCGACACTTGGTGTAGCCTTGGTGTGCAACTTTGTAATAGACCTGTGGAAGAAACGATGGAAACGATCTGGTTTTATTACAGTTGTTTCAATCATACACATTCTGAAGGTTTGCGTTTGAAATCAAATTTCCAATTAAACTGTAATTTTCTATTTCTTTATAGCCTCCTTAAGATCTTGCAATATATTTTAGGAGAAGTTAATACGCATAATATATACCTTATGGAAAAAAATATTATGATACTGATCGTAAAATTTTAGATAATATCATAGTAGCTAAATAACACCTATCACGTATTAATAACATTAATTCATGTTTTACTCAACAAGATTATAACGGGCATATTCCATATATGTTAACCATTCCGAAATTGGTTGAGGACGAAGAATCATACCTCAATCTTTAGGACGTAATAGAGACTTGAATCATAATTAAAAGATTGTTCATACTACCTTCGTTGTGGTGAAAAAGCTCTCACTTGTAGATTAAAAATTACCAAAGTTAACATGTCTAAACGAATATCAAATAGAAAACAAATCCGAGGCTGGCGGCACTTAATGTAATCTAGGAATCGAATCGATTGTTTTGGAAGCAAAAAGTATGAACCTTTATTACATATTGTGGTAAAATAATTATCTGGACTAAAAGTAATCTTCATTAGTTACTTGCAATCAAAGAACCTTGTTTTGAGAGTGAGCATAAAATAAAAAGATAATAAACTGCTTATGAATGCACTGATTGTGAATTTTCGAGTTTCAAAAACTATTATGCTTTGCAAAAATTTTAAGAATAGTACATTTATAAGCCCTAGATCGAGAAAAAGACGTATAATTTTTCTTTTATAATATTTCAATACATTTTCAATGAATACAACTATTAAGTGTTCTTTACTTCCTGGAAACTATGACTGATAATTTTGCTTACTCTACTAAACCCCAGGTTGGTAGACAGTTATACGAGCTGTCAGTAATCAGAGTTATACTATATATAAGTTGTTGATAGAAATTTTGCGCTTTTATTACCCATTTATTGAAGTTGATACACTTAAAATCAAAATAAAGAATATTTTTTGAGACCAATTTTGAATATTTTGTCGGATATCTCAGGAATAGTTGGTTTCACTGGTCTTGGATGTATTTTATTCAGCTTTTCACTTCCAATAGATTTAAATGGATCCAATAAGTTCAAATAACTTAAAAACTATGTTTGCACCATAAAAACATCGGTTTCGCTTAATTTCCTTCCTTTCCTGAAAAACGGGTGAACTCTTTGGCTACCCGTAGCTTGCTAACAAAGCGTTTACCGACATATGTTTATGTAAAATTTTTCCGGTTTTGATGAAAATAAACCATCTGAGAAGTTTGTCAGTTTACTCGTGGGACACCCTGCATATGCACTGGACCAGTGTTTTATGCTGTGATAAGGTGTCTGGGATGTAACTACGTATTTTGTGTGTCATAAGAGCAGAAGGAATAACTTTTTCAATATCTACAAACAGTATAAAAAAGTATATAAATAATAAAAATGACTCACTGTACACGACGGTCCTGGACTTCTCTCTGAGCCTCGCATCGTGTTACTTATTCGGTGTTTCTCCGAGGTGCTCCGGTTAGAATGACGAATATAATACTGAGCAATTCAGAACATTGAAATACCCCGAAACTTTCTTCAAGGATACAAGTAATTTAGATTTATATATTTTATTATATGCAAGTGACGTTCTTAAGTAATTATTCAACTAACTACATGAATTCTTTCTATTTCTTTTCTAATATAGGGAGAACGTTTACGAGTATAAGCAAACAGCCTTATGTGTCGTAAAATTTATGAAACCTTTTCTCTAAAAATGAAATTAATTATCAGCCAAAACTAGCTTTGATCTCGGTCGTAATAAAAGAACTAGAATGAAGTAAAAAATATCAAGCAATAGGTTTATCACAAATATTTTGTTTTATTAAAAACATTTAAATCTGACCGTCAGTCAACGTTATGGAAATACTAAACTAGCCAATTTCAGTCAAGTACTTGTAACAGTTATTGTAAAACATTCTATATTATATATTTTTTGAAGGGTGACCTTCGAAACTTTTAATTCGTAAATTATTCTTTGAGAAAATACACTAGTACTAGGTTACTTATTGTAGTACATACAATACTAGTACTTATTTGTATGTTTTACTCTAACCTTTGTCATTGAAGATTCTCAGCGTGCTCTAGTCTCACATGCAATAAGGGTTTCCATCAGTTAAACAGTACTATACAGTCCCGTAACAGCTAAGTGCACTAGTTGTTGATTGTACAATGGATACTTCTATCATGTTACTTCTCAAACATTTATTAACTCACTTATATCCAAATAAGAGCTTTTAATCTGACAATTTAGAAAATGTTCTCTTGACCAAGTTTTATTTAACAAAAACGTCTTAGTACTGGATTTCGTATTTAAAAATTTGTAAAAAAAAAAAAACAATGTTTTATAACTACGTACCTTGCATTTATTTATAAGAAAAGTCCTGTAAATATAAAAATTAATTAATTTCCAAAGCTACATTTATTTTTTGTCCTTTTGTTTCATACTTATTTATTCAAATGAATATGTATTATAATTACAGCTTTAAACATTTGTAGCTAAGACATCACTTACGGCTGTAGAGCTTGGATTGTATTTTAAAAACTTTATTGTTAAATTACTAGCTACTCCGTCATTTCTTGGAAACTGAGGAAAGAACCTTGCAGTGTAATTAATAAGCGGTTTTGTAACAAAAAAAGCTGATATGACATTACTCTGACGAGGATAAGAAAAGTTGTTTTCTGGAATGTCACTTTTAGCCAAGTTTTCACTCGCATACGAAACTATCTCAAAAATATGCTTTAATTATGAACATATTATTATATCTACTATTGCCTATTGGTTATGACATAATTCAGTAGAATGTAATATAAAAAAATGGATTTGTTACTATCGCAACAAGTAGCAACATTAACATTCAATACGCTATGTGAAGAAAATCTTTGGTGGAGGCGAAATACGCCAAAATATCTGCGAGGCACATTATACACCTATCTATATTCTGAAAAGTTGGTGATCTTCCGGTTTCACGGTGCAGTCCTAAGTCACCTTGTGGCGTTTGCCACTTTATTTTGTTGGCCGTTGGACGGGCCGGGAGCTGTTTCACTACAGCTGGTCGAGTCGTCTGTTTTTTCCAGATGGTTTATCTCTATTTCTAGATGTTTCTGTGGAATTCTGCCTGTTTGAATGGTTCTAGTTTTCAGGTTTCTAGATATCTGGATTTAGGTTTCATGCTCTCTTCTCTTCTGGATTCCGTAGGGCGAGGACATCATAGAGTTTCTGTGGTCGGAGTTTTTATGATCAAAGCTGGCTGCCCGCTCCCTCGACGAACCGGCACGGTGTTTTGGTGTTAATATCGTGGGCCCTACCTTCCAATCAACGTTTCACGACCTCGTTTAATATTTAGGACCCAGTCGTTCCAAATTCAGTGTACGAATTTTTGTTGCAACCTTCAGTGTAATTTTACTACCTTACACTTTTTATTTAGTGACTTGTGCTAATCCTCATTCCTCTAAGATTCATCTGTGGACACTTGGATCTGTGTAGTCCGTACTTAGTCGAGAAGTGGAGGTTCAAAACCCAGCTTAACTTTATAGTAGGCAATAATTACCTAAATACCAGTTAGGTTTAAAAAGATCTTTCTCGCCACCCGTCTCGCCACCCGTTAGAATGTATCTTTCAAGTTCCTGAATGACTGCAAATTATTTGTTCCCCTGTCTGTTCCGTTTACTCATTTAACCTGGCTCTGATGAGTTCCTACTGTTGTCAGCCTAATACGAGAAAGAATCCAAGGCTCACGGCTATAACTTCTGTGGTGTTCATGGGGATAATCCCCCGCACCATCCATTTCACAACATAGTCATTTTAATTGCCCAGTACCTCGGTCTATATACCACACTGGATGAGTGTATAGGCTTTTGGCATTAGACTTAAAATTCTTCTACTTTTTAAACAGTTTAGTACTAGCAACGAAATAATGTATTGGGAATTACCATAACGAAATACTATACTGTTAGTATACGAAAACAGCTTGCACGAACAAGCACTGGAACTCAGGCCCTTGAGTTGATAAGCTGAGACAGAATTACTCAGCTACGGTAGCAGGTGTCTACTAGACACATTCTGGTAATTCTTCCTGCAGCTTGTGTCCACTAGATATGAAAGTACACATTTTGCATTAATATACTCTAATCTTGTATATTGCATTAATGTAGCTGTATTGCAAAATTCTTGTCGTGAAACGGAAACTATAATTTAGTTTAAGCGAATAGTTTTAAGGATCGGAAAATTTTTCAGTACGCATTTGTAACTGTCACATTTATATTGCCTGATTTTTGTTTCGTGTACTATATGGAGGTTCACCTAACAAAATAAATGAAACTACTATTTTTTTCTAAACTATTTAAAAGTATATAAATTATTACATAATTTTAAACACAATATAGTTGGTCTAATTTGTATTAGTCAGTCATTATAAACTACTTTCAATTTTTTTTTAGTATTTATGCTACTACTGAATAAAGGGAAGAGATTTATGATATATAGCTAAGAAAATTGTTTTCGTAAACAATTCTATGATACAGACAGAATTACTCAGCTACGGTAGCAGGTGTCTACTAAACACATTCTGGTAATTCCTCCTGCACCTTGTGCCTGAATTTAACTATTCAGATTAACAATTCATAAGATTATTGAATAGCTTAAAAAATATTAAGCCTATACTGCATGCACGCTTTAGGTGGATGGGAAATTAAAAACAGCCCAAAACCCAAATGTAACAGAATTTAGAATAATGTACCATACCTTTTACGAGGATCGTACAGTTTGATTTACTGTGCATATTAATCATCTTTGTGCAAGGTATAAAAAGTAGTAAAAAGATCCAAATCATAAATTTATTTTTAATATTAATTAAGTTAATATTTTTATATTTTGTAGACGTTTATAATCAATAACATATTCACTGGAAAAGTTATTTGTGCTATGGTAAATTCTCAAGAAAACTAGGATATAAACTACGTACTTTAGATGTCAAGAGATAGTGAGAGCAGAAACTACGATATACAAACAATAAAAATAACTCACTGTAGTTTCTGGTCCAGGTCCTCTCTCTGAGCCTCACATCGTGTTCCTTGTTCGGTGGTTTTCCGAGGTGCTTGCTGCGATTAAAGTGAATTTTGATTATATTATTGAGAAATTCAGAATATTTTAATACCCTGAACTTTTCTTTCGATGTATCCATGGATATAAGTAATTTAGATGTGTACATCTGTAGGCGGCATATCAGCTGGGTTATTTCAAGGAAAATGTCATGGGTTATTTCATATTTTATCCTACGCAAGTGACGTTCTTTTATAATCGTTGACGTACAATAAGATGCGTTTGTATTTATTTTCTGCTCTAGGACTAAAGCATTTACGAGTATAAGCAAACAGCATTTAGTTTTGTAAAATTGACGACATCTAACCCTCCGAATATGAAATTGATCGTCAGCCAAAACTTGAATTGGTGCGGGATATTTTAATTTTTTATTAAAACATTTAACAACAATTAATTATAACGGTCAGACACTTAAGTGATAGTAATATCACCGTCAGACAACGATATGGAAAGACTAAATTAGCCATTTTCTGCCAAGTATTTGCTACCGATATTGTCTAAACTTCCCAGTTTTTATATTTATGTAAAGAATGACCTACGAGAATTTAAATCTGGTTCTTTTTAAAATATTCTTGCATACTAATTTTTATGTTTTACTCTAACCTTGGTCAATAAACGTTCCCAGCCTAACTTTAAATAAGGGTTTTATATCAATTACTACTTATTACTACACAACCCTGCAACAACAAAGAGAACTAGCCATTGATTATACACTTCTACAACTTTACTTCTCGAACATGTTTTTCTATTGCAACTCACTTTAATCCGAGTAAGGGCTTTAAATGTGACAATTAATAAATAAAATTGTGTCTTGACCGAGTGTTAATTTACAAAAAGATATTATTAGCGGAGTAGCGAATATCATATTGATAAATGTGGAAAAAATAGGTTTTTTAACTAACGTAGCTGAAATGTATTTACAAAATGAAGCAAGTACTTTTTGTGATTTAATGTTTGTTGAAATTATATATATATATATATATATATATATATATATATATATATATATATATATAATATATATATATATATATATATATATATATATATATTATATAATATATATATATATATATATATATGTGTGTGTGTGTGTGTGTGTGTGTGTGTGTGTGTTGTGTTATGTCCTTTTATTGCATGCTTTGTTATTCAAATGAATAAGTATTTTATATATATATTTACAGAAACGAGGCACTTGACGGTCCTGTGTTATACAGCGAACCATGCAGGTCCATCAAGCCCCCCTTTTAAACCTTCATATAACCACATTATGAATTTGTTCTGAGCATACATTTATGTTTTTATAACTTGCTTGATAAATGTATGCTAATATTTTGTAATATATAAAAACTTTTGTCCACATGTTGGTCCGCGTGTAATGAGCGGTCCGTGTTTGTCCTTTTTATACACCGTACACCTAAGCGACACATGTTGGTCCGCGGGTCGTGTGGTTGGTGGTGGGAGAAAGTGGGGAAGGGATCTACATCTGCCTTTTGATTGTAAATTATTGAAAGGACCTGTACTTGCCTTTCGTTTGTAAAACTAAATGTCATAAAACCTTAATTTCACATATTTTATTTAACTTTAAGGTAATCCATAAAATTAACTTAGGTGGAAGTAACATAATTTCTTGGATAATCATGAATAGTAAAACAAAAAATGCTGTTGCATCTGATCTTTGGCCTCCTTATTACCCACAGAAATTTATTGTATTTGATAATATTAAGCATATATTTCAATAAAAGGACATTTTCTAAATCATACGCATTAAGTAGATTTTTCAGTTAAAATTATTTTTTCCATTTACAATTATAATTAGATATGGTAATGCGCATGTTTTAATGTAAGTAAATTATATTTCTGCAACGCATTTTTGTCATAATACTGTTTTATAAATTTTTAATGGTTTGCGTTCCTGTAGTGAATTTAACATAAAAGTTAATTGACAGAGGCTGGTTTACACACGGAGAATACTATGCTTCAAGCGACTCAATTATTGCTGGGTAGTTGTGTAGTCAGCAAATCCGCGTAAGGATTGCATTGAAATATATACAATAACATTTTTAATTTGCCAGAAGACACCAATTTTATAGCAATCTTCAAAGTATTTTTTTATTTTAAAAATGTTAAACATGTACATCACATTGTCACCCTAACACACTAAAAGTCTTAGTCTTTCATTACTTTAGCCTATTCTGTGTATAGTTGTATTTTATTTACAATCATACAATAATTTACTTCCTCAAATTACATAATTAAGTGATTGATTGCAAGAAACCACGGAGTTCTAATTTAAAGTTACTGAATGTGGGAATAAATATTTTGGTATTATACAATGAGATTGATATTACACATCAGAGATATCTCCATATAGTAGAATATAAAACCATAAAAGGTAGCTATAGTCTGTTCACACTCTACATTCACAGATGGTAAAACCAACTCTTCGTTATATTCTGCATTAAAAGATAGCACATAAAAGCAACATAGATCTTTTCACATTCCAATTATGTATTAAGCATATCGGAGTTAGTTAATAATATACGAGGGTGGTCTGAAAATTTGCTTTCTAAACTTGAAGATGGCAGCTTCATTAACAAAAGCTACTGAATTTTGTCTGTTGACAGTTACTCAACAAATTAACGGCCTACTTTAGCGTGGTATATCCACATCTGACATATGGTTTGGGACTGTAGGGCAGCTGTTCTAAATACAAATTCGAACGTGTATTTAGAAGTCATAAGAAAGCTGTCCGAATCATTTCAAAATTGAACTTCAGAGATTCATGCAAAAACACATTCAGGAAGCTTGGATTGCTGACTTTTCCCTGTCTCTATATCCTGGAGGTTGTCCTGTACTGCCGTTCTAAGTGTAACTTGGTTCAAGGCAGGGACGTTCACCAGTATGGGACTAGAGGCAGGGACAACTTCCGCGTTCAACAACACAGAATTGCAGCATTCGAACGTTTGGCCGTCTGAGGTTGGTGTCAAGCTAATCAATAAGCTCCCTGAAGAGATCAAACAATCGAATGACAAAAAAAAAATAAAAAAACTCGCCTAAGACATCTTTTGGTGTCGAGGGTGTTTTACTCAGTTGACGAGTTTATGGAGAGCCGCTGGGCAGTTTTGGTGTGGCAGTGGCAGGATTGTCTGGTGAGAATGAAGATGAGAGTGAATGAGAGAAACATGTGACTGTGTGCGTGAGTGAATGAACGGTAGGCCTACCTTTTTTATTTAAATATTTATTTGTGACGTTTGTATACAATTTTATAATTGTTACCGCAATATTATATTATTATTATTAAGGTATCCAATGTATTATAGGTTTCCCATTTTCCGTTTGAAATGAAATAAATTTTGATCGGTTTTTCAAGCATTATTTTATAAAATGCAAGCGATAATCTGCTCTCAACAATGCTGTACATTGTAATATGAGCTATTAGTTTGAACATTTGATTTATATTAAAGTACAGAAATGTGATTGTATATTAAAAGTGAGTTAAAGTTACAATTTATACTTCAATTTAAACAGAGTTTTGAGTTGTTTAAATAACAAGTTTTGTCTTAAATCTCGATTGTTATTTATTTACATGTGCAATTTGATAAATGCAAGGGATAGGTAACTAGTGTACTGGCATGAGGTTAATATCGTTAAGAATGTGAAATTTGAAAACCACAGAGCCTAGTACTTGATATATAAAAAAATATAAGTATAATTATAACAAATGCCTTTATAGACAACTTATGACGAGTAGGGTTTATAACTATTCCATTCATAATTTTTAACGAATGATTGTGAATTGATAGTGCCTAATCATTGTACAATGTACCATAAAATGTGTACTCTGTCTCACACAGTCAGTGCGTACAAGGCTACACTGATCATACACTCATTCTTTTTTTAGAGAAGGTACAGATATTGAGATAGACAGACGAGCAAGAAGGTTAGACAAACAGGCATACGCGGTCGGCAAACCAAGTAACAGATTCGAATAGGAATAGACCATGAGGCGGTCTATAGTAATGATGAGTAAGGAA